>NC_134947.1:8933570-9239459 GCF_051020765.1 Lasioglossum baleicum | reverse complement strand
TATATCCTTATTAATTATTAAATACATAAAACCTATACATTTACTAAAAATAATGATTTTAAAATATAAATAACAAATTATGTAAAATTAGTATGTTTTCTTTAATTCGTGTTGCACGTTTTAATTTCCGTTCTATATTCTCTAATTTTAGTTTTCTTTAATCCCTTGTTCTAGAATTTTGTTCAGATTACAGATTTATGAATTATTTGAAATTCTACATAAGAACATGAAATATGTGTAACTACTATTTGCATAAAATCAAAAAATGTAGAAGATTTGCCGTTATCGAAAATTTATACAACTTTTCATTTTCTTCACTTTTAATTATTTAACAACGTTCATTATAATATTTCGAATATAATTCATAACACTAGTGTCATACGTTATTATAGGACAAAGGATTAACATCACTTTTCTAGTATCAACTTGTCAGATATACATATGTAAGCAATCTGTAAACATTTTTCATACTTGGCGGTAGAGAGTATGCGCAGAAAAACCACCAATCAAATGGGTTGCAAACATCTACCCTGCCTCCTCCGGAAAAGAAAACAACCCCCTTGCCCATAATGCTAGCTCACGCTCCATCCCTATATGTATTCCTATATCCACATGTTCGATACTAGTTTCCAGTGTAACAATTCTTCCAACGATTTTATTTTCTTATTTTATTTATTTTATTTTATTTTAGATCGAGGCAAACTGTTTTTCATTTCACACCACTTCGAGTTTCAGCTTAGGCGACTCCATTGTCCCTATTGTCCGCCGATTTGTCTGGCCCGTCCCCGAGAAGCACACGACGGCGGCACGGCGCACCTTGCCAATGAAATCATTCGCGGTCCCGATGGAAAAATAAATCTATCCAGCAGCTCGGTCCCCGCCGATCGCCGGGCTCGTCATCCCGTTCTGGGCGGATCTTTATGCAAAACGCACGGTAGGCACGGCGACAGCCGCGTTTCGCGCGTTCCTCGACAACTCTACCCGATTGAATCACCGATGATTATTTGACGAACGCGATAATCATCGACGCTGCCGCGATCAAGATCCGGACGGGTAATTACACGCGTGATTAATGACATAATCGAGATTATGTAATATTGTTCGCGCCACAGAATTTTTTAATGCTCTCGTGCCTCGTCAATCTTATTGTAATCCAATGATTCAGGGATTCGTAAACACGAACGAGTCAAGTTTGGAGAAAGTATACAGTGGCCGAAATTTCTATAAAGTCACTGTGTTTTGTGCCCGTGCGAAATCAATACGGGCCGGTTTATGTACTTCTTTAAGGCCTGGTTTACGTTGTATTTTTGTCCAGAAGAATTTAAAAGTTGTTGCATACGTCTTGTTGTTACTGGGAGCTCCAATTCAGCTCGAAATTGTGCTGCATTTTTCCTTTCCTTAGCTGCAGACCTCATTAATATTGAATGTTGTCTCTTTGACTATTTTTCATTACTACCTTTAAGATGATTTTTTCCGTAATTTTCACGTAAATTTTATTAATCACAGTATATGACTGATTAGTTTTCTTAGCAATTGCGCGATTAGAGCAGCCCATATCTTTATAAGCATCGATTGATGCTTTTTCTTCACTTGTTAGTACTTTTCCTCTCGGCATTCTCATACACGTGAATCAAATTATAACAAGCAGGATTTCTGTGAGTTCTAAAACTAATACATTTAGAATATTCACAGTTTTCCGTAGTTCTCTGCTCAGAATACAGAGAAACACTAAGTGACTTTATAGAAACTTCGCACTTGTGTTCTGCACCACATAGAAAAAAATCAAAACAAACGTAAATAGTAAACATAGCGGTCTAGAGTACGCAGTCCCTCTATCCGAGTGTCTACAAGGCTCAATACCAGATACGATAAATCAACACAAATATCTACGAAAATATCTATTAAAATATCTATTAAAAAGAAGATGACTCTATAGAAATTTCGACCACTGTATAGTACAATATTATTAACCCTTTGCACTCGGAGCTATTTCAACTCGAAAGTTAAACATCCCTTCCGACCTAGAATAATTCCATTCTATAGGACTTTTTTCTTTTTACCACGTTTATATTAGCTTGCCGAGTTGTCGTTGTTGTTGTTGTTGTATGCGTAAAATCTTGTAATCGAAGTTTAAACCACTTCCCGATGACCTAGAGACTTGAAACTTTAAACGTAGCACGGAACTGGATGACAATGCAATATTAACACATTACCGACTGGTGATTATTGCATAATTTTAAAAAATTACAGTACATGGCTAAACACTTTGTAATGGGACCATCAATAGCAACAGCAATTTTCATTGTGAACTAACAAGTCACCCTCAACAACGTCATCTAATATAGTTTCATTTAAAATTGCAATGTGAAAGAAAATTTCTATGCTTTCTTTTGGTACAGCACAATTATTCAAAATCCTATTAATAGGCTTCCGGTAGGTAAAGTGTTAAAAAACAAATTTTTAAAAAATTGTGCGTTCAGGAGAAAAAAAATGTTAATGTTAATCGTCACAGAAACAAAAAAAAAACGCCTCAAGATCATCTGAAGATAAAAGTCTGCTCTATCGCGTGGTATAGTTCGATTTTACGCTGGACCCTTATTTTCTTAGATAAATTCAAAAATATCCTGAAAAGTTGTTGCAAAAGTGGTGTCTCTCCGTCTTTAATGATTCTTTAAACATGTTTAAACATTCATAATGTATTGGTATTAGATATCACTGTATTCGGGAAAGTCTACAGAATCTTTTGCTGTAAAGAACAATTCAATATCTTTCATAATATCATCACAATACTTGTTTAAAGTTGAAAAATATAATTTTTTTTTTTTCGATGTCTTGTTTCTCAAGAACTGTTCGTCTAGGAGAAAAATTAAGGGCAGATTCGGAATCAGCGCATAAAACTCTAAGTACCACCATCGCAATGTAATTGTGAAACAAATTTGGTGTTGGACAGTGTTATTAAACGCTACTTTAACTTACTTTTGGCACACCAAATTTTGTATATTTAGTATAGAAAGATCAATATCTTGATAAATCTTCAGATCACTGTGATTATCGTGATAAATTTTCTTTTCAACATTACCCTAGACTTTTCCAACCATTTTTATCACATTGTCAACTCCGCTTCAAGAATGCTCGGTTTCATACTTCGTTTTTCCACAGATTTTCATTCAATCCATACACTTAGGTTGCTATACAGGGTGTCCCAAAATTCGTGAAAATCCCGAAAGGGGGTGGTTCCTGAGACCATTTCAAGCGACATTTTCCTTTGCAAAAATGTTATCCGCGGCTTTGTTTAGGAGTTATTAACGAAAAACACTGACCAATCAGAGCGCGACCTAGACGCGAGTTGGCACAGTCAGCCCGGCGCGCCAACTGTCGATTGGCCGATTGTGGCAATTCGTGTCTAGGTCGCGCTCTGATTGGTCCACGTTTTTCGTTAATAACTCCTAAACAAAGCCGCGGATAACATTTTTGCAAAGGAAAATATCGCTTGAAATGGTCTCAGGAACTACCCCCTTTCGGGATTTTCACGAATTTTGGGACACCCTGTATATTACCCTTGTCCGTCCCCAGTTAGAATATGCTTCAACTATACGGTCTCCGAAAAGCGTTAAATATGAAATCATGCTAGAGAGAGAGAGTGCAGCATAAATCCCTCAGGTTCTGTGCATATAAGACAAACAACCCAATGTCATTCCTTGATCATAATTACTCTATAATATTAAACACAGTCAACCTTGAAACATTATCCGATCGAAGAACAGTTTCCCCCCGACCAGAGCTTTATCTTCAATTTGATTAATAATAATATAGATTGTCCCCCGCACTCCTGAGGCAAATCAATTTCTACGTACCTGAACGTGTTTTGAGAACGAGAGCAGGATTTCAAACAATGAAATCCAAATCCTCATATGGAGTAATAAATCCATTAAATCGCATTATTGCTAGCTCTAACATATTTTACAACAATATCGATTTTTTTAATAGCACGTTACAGGCATTCAAAACAAAATTGCGCAATACTATTTGTTAATCATACCTGTATTTGTTTCGTTTCACGCGGTCCATTCTTATGTAAATTTTAGTTAAGACTTAGGTTAAGATTTTAGGTTAGGACTTTTTTTTGTTGTGTCTTCTTTTTGTTTTTATAAGTTATACTGTAAAAAAAACTGTATACATTTGTATAAAAGGACCTCGGTCCGTATTGTATATAATAATAATAATAATAATTACCATTAAATATATGTAATCAACTTGTTTATTTTTATAAGTGAATAAATATTACTGTTATCGTGATTTCACTATTGAAAATATGAGTGTTAACTTACTTTTGTTATCCACTGTAGTTTAGCGCTCCACGCTTTTATTTATAGTGACTAATGTCTAAAAAAATTATTTTCTCCTTCTTAGTGCATTTTAATATAAGTTTAATATAGTTCCTATGACGCACACACACACACACGCGAACATGTACCAGTTACTTTTGAGGCTCGGTAGGATTAGTGTTAACTATAGTTCCATATATCCCGTGGACATTCGGACGCTTGTAAGTCTTGTTTCCATAATTATTCGCCGATTCCACGAATTTCCTCACGCGCGCGCCCTTCTACATTGTATCTACGAGCGTTCTGTTCAAAATGAAAAATATTGATGATTCAGTGACGAGGAATGCACGAGAACGAACAATTCCCGAAGAGAACGCAATGAGCAAGACCGGCCGGTAGAATTATGTCGACTGATTTGCATGAGGTGCGTGCGAGCGCCGTACAGAAATTCAGACCGACGAGGTTTCTAATCGTCAATTCGCACCGACCGATTAGTAATCCTATTTCGATGAATATTAGCGGTAAGATCATGCGATACGGATTACGCGTTCCCGTCTACACCGCTGCGCGAATTATTTCGCTCTATTATTTACGCTATTCGTTAAGGGGTTAGGACACTTTATTTTTAATGGCACAAAAAGAATATTTATATGGCATACTTTAAATGGCATCGGAGGAGGAATATCATAGCAGAACAATTTCTTTTATCCGGTTATTTTTTCAGTTTTACAAAATTAAAGCTGATAAAATGTGCCACAAGACTGTTTGGATTCAGTTTTTCGCTATCTCGCATAGTTTCCGAGATATCCGCGCTCGAAGTTCATGAATTGTGAAAAAGAAATGCCTTATTTGACTAGCTAACTCTTCAGCACAATTCATGAACTTTGAGCGCGGATATCTCGGAAACTATGCGAGATAGCGAAAAACTGAATCCAATCAATCTTGTGGCACACCTTGTCAACTTTAATTTTGTATAGGACGGTCTTATTTCTAGGACGCATAGTTTCCGAATTATCCGCGCTCAAAGTTCATTAATTGTGAAAAAGAAATGCCTTTTATTTGACTAGCTTCTTCAGCACAATTAATGAATTTTCAACTTTGTCCTTCAGACATTTGATGTATCTTTAAAAATAACAAAGATGTTTAAGGTGGTCGTTAGGTGAAACACCCGGTATAGTAATTGCAACTAATAATTATAATTGGACAGCGGAGTTTTTGCACAAAAATGTGTAGCTATTAAGGTTATCAATACATTATCATCGACTTGATAAAATTTTTAAAAGAATGTTGATGTAGATAAGTTTTATTTTGCATAAAGTTCCGCCGTTTAGTAACAATATTTAACCTTCCGCCGGCAATATGGTTTTTGTCTCTATTATTATACCAGGCTGTAAAAAAATTCTGGAACACTCATTGAGGTCTCTAATTTAATATAAAGGGTGTCACAAAATTATATGTCGCGGATACCATAGCGCGATTCTACACACCCCCGATTTAGTCGAAAATGACATAAGGAATTTTACCTTGAACAAGAAAAACAAGGTAAAAGAAACAAATTTTCTTTAAGCTTAAAAATCTTAAATCTTAAAAGAGGAAACTTTGGTATAAAAATTGAAAAAATCTTAATCCTAAATAGCATCTGTGATCCTTGGGGTAGGGTATAGATCAATCAGGGATCCTTAAATTTTGTTTTTTACCTTGTTTTTCACGTTCAAGGTCAATTTTGCGGGGGGTTTCTTACGTCATTTTCGACTAAATCGGGGGTGTAGAATCGCCGTATGATGTCCACGACATATAAATTTATTGACACCCTGTACAATAAGTAGACAGCGGATTACATATGCATTTATGACATACATGAGTAGGTGTAATTTAAAACAGTGAAACTACTAGAAAAATTTAAAAATACACTGTTACATTATTTTCAACATATTAAGAAAGAAAATAAATTTCTATTTCGCTCCAGTTTGTTGCAATTCAGGAAGAAAATTTTCATTTGTATATGTAAGTGTTGGTTAAACAAAATGTTCAATCAATTTCACAATGAAAACAAGAATTCGAAGGAACAAAGTTGAAGAAAGAATGTTCCGCCTGGCCCTCAACGACTCGTGACGTCAGCGCGGAGGGGTAATTAAAAAATGATTTATCGCGTTTTCTCATGAGCGTTATAATCGCAGATAAATTCACGCTTGATGCCACGCGTGAGTAAATTACAACTGCCGCAACAAATGATCCCACCAACCGTGAAATTCCTGCTGCGATCCGGTTTTTGTTTGCTTAGAAGAACAACGTAGCTAAGATTCACACGCGACTTTGTAATGAAACTTAAGACTCACAATTCAAAACAAAGACGTGGGTTGCTGTGTGCGGTGGCGGTGGGATGCCGCGTTTGCATACTAATGCTCGACCTCGCGTCGCCACTGCGAACGTTCAAATGTTAGACCAATTTCGCGGGGGAATTGTGCACTTGTTCGTTTCATATCTCGAATCTTGCAGCAAGCAACCGCTCTGCCTATTTTTCTTGACGGAAGTGGGAGACGGTAAATGTTCTTCGTCGACGAGAACATTGAAAATTGTAATTTCAGGGGTTACAAATAAATCGATTCTTTTATTTTTTAATTTTCTTTTAATTTGGAGTTCAGGGAATAATTTAAGCCATGGTAGATGCAACAGCTCCCAAAAATAGCGAAGTTACAGTACTTAGAAGTTCGTGCCGTTTCCGAGCAGTTTAGGTCGCGTTTCCAAGTCGCACTTTTCCTTCTTTTGCGTTTATCTCGGAAACTATACGTCCGATTTACTTCAAATTTTATTCACATAATTCTAATAACATTATCCATCGCGGAGCATAGGATTTTTTTTATACGATATCCCAATTGTTTATAACGATCGTTTAAAGTTCGATTTTTCTGGTGAAAATTGAATGTTCATTTTCACTTTCCTCGCATTTCTACAAAAATGGTTTTTTCTTGAAATCCCTATGCTTCGCGTTAGATATTTTATCAAGGAACAATGAAATCGTGAGTTTTTTAGTTTCTGATAATCGTGGGCATCACAATCCGTCACACCGATTGCGCGCGTCCTGACGGAGGAGTACTACAGGACCACGGATAACTCGGCCATTTTTTAATATTTTTTTATGAAATTTACACAATATATCCTTTAATGTATACCCTAACCATATACAATAATAAAATAATTGTTATTTATAATTCATAATTGTGTGTCAACATTTATTATTTCCTCTACAATTCCGGTCAAATGCAATTTTTGAAAAAATTTCTTTTCACATCCTGTAGTAAACTAATTGCTCTAGCTTTCCAAAAAAGTTCAAATCGCATAGTCCAATATTTGAAAAGTTACGGTGTTTTTAAGAGTGTCCGAATATTAGTGGGAGTCACTGTACAAATGATTGTTCTCGACATCACGTAGATGATGTTCGATATAGTATATCAGTTTTGGTCGCAAAGTACATTCCAAACTACAATCATCGGTAGAAGCATGTCAAATTATGAGACCCCGTTTCTCTCTCATCCCCACAGCGTGTTTACAAAAAAAAAAAGTAAACAGACGCCGCACAGTGGGACCTTTCGTCCTAATCGGAGACAAAATCAAAGAACTTTCGATAGAAATGAGGTACAGCGATGAAATTTTTTAAAATTAAAGCTGAAACTTTGCAGAATATGGGAAAAATAGGGAGATTCTGGTAAGAACGTTTTTTTAACGTTGAGAAAATTCGTTAAACTTGCACAGTTTCGAGAAAATTCTGGTTTTTCCAATACCACGCGCGGAAAAAATTTTTTTTGACCATGCTGTACTTCATTTCCCGTAGATTTTTTCACGCTGATTTCAAATCTGGTCTCAATATTTGTCTACGACCTCAGGATATTGCAAAATCGATTTCTTGAAATACTACATATTTAACGAATTTTCTCAAGGTTAAAAAAACGTTCGTACCATAATCTCCCTATTTTTCTCATATTCTGCAAAGTTTCAGCTTTAATTTTAAAAAATTTCATCGCTCTACCTCATTTCTAGCGAAAGTTCTTTGATTTTGAATCGAGTCTGGTCCAAATTTTCCACTGTGCGCCTACGCGACGAACAGTGGGCCAAACCGACGAAATCTGTGTCAAAATCAAAGAACTTTCGATAGAAATGAGGTAGAGCGATGAAATTTTTTAAAATTAAAGCTGAAACTTTGCAGAATATGGGAAAAATAGGGAGATTATGGTAAGAACTTTTTTAACCTTGAGAAAATTCGTTAAACATGTAGAATTTCAAGAAATCGATTTTGTAATATCCTGAGGTTATAGACAAATTTTGTGACCAGATTTGAAATTAGCGTGAAAAAATCTACGGGAAATGAAGTACAGCATATTCAAAAAAAAATTTTTCCGCGCGTGGTATTGGAAAAACCACAATTTTCTTGAAATTGTGCAAGTTCAACGAATTTTCTCAACGTTAAAAAAGTTTTTACCATAATCTCCCTATTTCGCCCATATTCTGCAAAGTTTCAGCTTTAATTTTAAAAAAATGTCATCGCTCTATCGAAAGTTCTTTGATTTTGTCTCCGATTTGGACGAAAGGTCCCACTGTGCGCCGCGCCGGAACAGCCTTACGTTGCCACGGAGCGTGCAAGAATACGGAAATTCGTAACGATATTCATAAAAATTTCGAAAGTTTCGAAACTGTTCGACCAAAATTCGAGTATACTTGCAAGTATTATTTACGTTTACCACAGTACTCGTAAAGGGTTCGAAACTGTCTGGCAAATGTTCGAGTATACTTGGGAGTACTATTTTTTTTCTTCGAAGTACTTATAGAGAGTTCGAATTTCATCAATCAAAGTTCGATCCTATTTGCGAGGTACTTGATCCCATCCCTAGTATTTAGTCGCATAATTGACGGTATATGGTGCGTCTTAGGTCAGTGTTTACGCGCGCTGTCCCCTCTTCTACGTTCGCGCAGTGGGCAAGGTCACAAAGAAATAGTAGAACCGCGGGAACATCTAAGAAACAGTACTTACTGTACTGTGTTCTTTAAAAAGATCATCAGACAATCTTCAAGACGTGTGACGACCGAAAGAAACACGGGCACACTGAAGACGTTGCCATAAGCGAATGGCTCATCTCAGGCTCGTGAAACGTAGTCTGTTTATAGTTAAGACTATAAACAGTATTTCTTGCCTGAACAGATCGTCGCGCGTTGCAGCGCTGCCGTCGAGATGGCAGTAGAAAAAATCGTTCTACGAACTTCTTGAACAGAGTAGTATATGTATTAGGTTGTTGCGTATCAAATGTCCGATTCATATCGTTAACTATACACAACCATGACTTTTCTCGGAATAAAACTTATTGGTTAAACCAAGCACCATTGTAGCCATCATATTCTGTCAACAAATGGCGAGTTTTTCAATTACAGTACGGTACTTAAATTTCTTGGTCTTTAAATAAAATGGATTTTATGCATTTATGACAAAAAAATGGGCAGGTATAATTTCAAACAATAGAAACATTAGAAGAATTTAAAAATTGTACTGTTATATTATTTTCAATCCATTGGATATACAGTATGGGACAAAAGATTAAGACCGCTCTAAAGAAGACGATAACTTTTTTAATATTGTACTATACTATTTGAACTTTTTGGGGAAGCTAGAGCAATTAGTTTAGTAAAGGATGTGAAAAGAAATTTTATCAAATATTACAATTGATCGGAATTGTTGAAAAAATCCTAAAAGTTGATTTTTTAACTTTTTTATGTGGGCCTATATTGAAAATTTAAAAAATACTTTTTGGAGATCTGTGTTAATTAAACATATTCTGAAAATTTCGTCAAAATCGGTCAAAATTTATTGCCGAAAATCGTGAAAATCTGCAATTTTTACCATCTTTAAATGTTTGTAGCTCATTGCAAGGTCGACCGATTTTGACGAAATTTTCAGAATATGTTTAATTGACACAGATCTACAAAACGTATTTTTTAAATTTTCAATGTAGGCCCACATAAAAAAGTTAAAAAATCAACTTTTAGTATTTTTTCAACAATTTCGATCAATTGCAATTTTTGAAAAAAAATTCTTTTCACATCCTTTAGTAAACTAATTGCTCCAGCTTCCCAAAAAGTTATCGTCTTCTTTAGAGCAGTCTTAAACTTCTATCCGCTACAGTATAATATTAAGAAAGCAAATAAATTTCTATTTCCCTCCAGTTTGTTGCAATCTAGGTAGGAAGTTTTTATTTTGCATAATGATCCATTCTCTATTTATGAGATTGTCATCTCCATTTATGAGTTTTTTTTATCTTCGATTACCACATTTTAATTAAACATCGCACAATGTTGTCGTCAATATGTTTATTTTCTAAGTCGTATAAAAAGAGTACACGACGATCGTATAGACATAGACTGGCATTAACATAAACTGTAGTCAAATGTAAACTACAAAACATGTATT
The DNA here is from genome assembly GCF_051020765.1 of Lasioglossum baleicum. NCBI lineage: Eukaryota > Metazoa > Arthropoda > Insecta > Hymenoptera > Halictidae > Lasioglossum > Lasioglossum baleicum. The sequence continues at coordinate 9,228,683 of NC_134947.1, read as the reverse complement.
TTAAATTGTCACACACATAAAGGGTCCAAATAAAAAAGTTTAAAAAAAGGCTTCCTTTATTTTTGCATGCAACCTTGTAAATTGTTATTTTTTGAAAATCTTCCTAATTGCTTACAAAAAATCAGGTCGTTTGATACAATTATAAAAAAGTTATTCTGTTTTAAAGTGCGTTCAAATACTTTCGTGGTTCGCTGAATAGAGATCGAAGAAGACGTTGAGAAAGGGAAAAGAGGACGGCTTATTCTGTTCTCGCGGATAAACAACGGTCTTATCGTGAAAACAAGGCGCAACGATACCGAGATTGCGCAATTGAATACATAACGCCTGAGGACGTGCAAAGACCGTGAAAACGAATCACGGATAAGTCGACCGACCCTGCTCATACCAGTTATATTAATTATGCCAGCCAGTCGGAAGACGAGGTGCAACGACGAAGGCGTCACGATCGGCGATCCTCGTTCATCCGGCTGGCGCCTTAAGCCGAGATCGCATGTAAATTAATAAACGCGAGAGAACCCAGAGCTCGACGCGACGCGTCTCGTCTCGTTTCGACCCGTCCCGTCTCGTCCCGACTCTCGTCACGTTGCGTCGACACGACGTCGCTGTCCTTGGCACGTTTCTTTTAAGGACCAGCCAGCTAAGGTTGCCGCGCTGAAAAGTACCGTAACTTCCACGAATCGCGATCGCTTAGCGCGCGCTCTTTAATTGCACCGCGCATATTTAACGGATGGAATCCTCTCGATGAATCTTCTTTGCCCACGCCGGAAACGCTTCTATATGTATACATACGCTGGTAGACAAAATGATAAGGCACCGTTGTGCACACACAAAATTTCATACATATGTCGTGAAATTTCAGTGGAAACGAATTATATTCACGCATGAAAAGAAACTAAATTTGGATGGTGCAGATGGATACTACTATTTCCATGATTTAAGAAAGGAACAAAGGGTTTTGAATCGTCGACAATGTGGTGGCGGTACAGTAATGATATGGGGAGGAATCGGCTATAGAGGAAAAATGGAAATAAAATTAATTCAAGGCCTTATGAATAGTGCTGGCTACTTAAATTTAATTAAAGAACAACTTGGAACATATGCTCGCAGAATTGCTGCCAGAAAATAATATGTTTCAGCAAGATAATGCAGCTGTGCATACTGCTCGCATAGTAAAAAATTATTTTCAAGCGGAAAATATAAAGGTTTTGAATCGGCCTGATCTAAACATTATCGAGAACGTTTGAGGAAGACTGTCAAGAATATTATACGAAGGTGGAAAGAGCAGTACAGTACAGTATCCGAATTGAAATCAGCCATTTTAGAAGCTTGCGAAAGCATACATCAAAATGATGTAAAAAATTTATACGTATAGAAATTTACCAAGATGAATGATTGAAGTGGTACCCAGATAGCACACCACGTCTTGAAGACATCCATTTTAAGTCTATTTCAAGTTTGAAAGTCTTACGTCCTAAGAATACGTTTTTAAGACCATAGACAGTGTGGTTTTTACAAGTATCAGCAATGGAATTATTTGTTCCAGTTAGTGTTTTTGCTTCAACTTCAACTCTTTAATTTCAATTTCAACTTCAATTTCATCTACAATTTCAACTCTTTAATTTCAAGTCTTCAATTTCAATTCTTCAATTTCCAGTCTTCAATTTCAATTTCAACTCTTCAATTTTTCAATTTCAACTTCAATCTCAACTCTTTGATTCCAAATTGAACTATAATTTCAACACTTTAATTTCAAGTCTTCAATTTCAACTCTCCAATTTCAATTCTTCAATTTCAACTCTTCGATTCCAACTTCAATTTTTCAATTTCAACTCTTCAATTTTTCAATTTCAACTTCAATTTAAACTCTTTGATTTCAATTTCAACTACAATTTCAACACTTTAATTTCAAGTTTTCAATTTCAACTTCAATTTCAATTTGAACTCTTCGATTCCAACTTCAATTTTTCAATTTCAACTCTTCAATTTTTCAATTTCAACTTCAATTTAAACTCTTTGATTTCAATTTCAACTACAATTTCAACACTTTAATTTCAAGTCTTCAATTTCAACTTCAATTTCAATTTGAACTCTTCGATTCCAACTCCAATTTTTCAATTTCAACTTCAATTCCAAATCTTCAATTTCTATTTTTCAATGTCAACTTCAATTTTTCAATTTTAACTTCAGTTTTAATTTCAACTCTTCGATTCCAACTTCAATTTTTCAATTTCAACTACCATTTCAACTCTTCAATTTTTCAATTTCAACTACCATTTCAACTCTTCAATTTTTCAATTTCAACTTTAATTTCAACTACAATTTCAAGTCTTGAATTTCAACTCTCCAATTTCAATTCTTCAATTTCAACTCTTCGATTCCAACTTCAATTTTTCAATTTCAACTCTTCAATTTTTCAATTTCAACTCTTCAATTTTTCAATTTCAACTTCAATTTAAACTCTTTGATTTCAATTTCAACTACAATTTCAACACTTTAATTTCAAGTTTTCAATTTCAACTTCAATTTCAATTTGAACTCTTCGATTCCAACTTCAATTTTAACTCTTTGATTTCAATTTCAACTACAATTTCAACACTTTAATTTCAAGTTTTCAATTTCAACTTCAATTTTAATTTGAACTCTTCGATTCCAACTTCAATTTTTCAATTTCAACTCTTCAATTTTTCAATTTCAACTTCAATTTAAACTCTTTGATTTCAATTTCAACTACAATTTCAACACTTTAATTTCAAGTCTTCAATTTCAACTTCAATTTCAATTTGAACTCTTCGATTCCAACTCCAATTTTTCAATTTTAACTTCAATTCCAAATCTTCAATTTCTATTTTTCAATGTCAACTTCAATTTTTCAATTTTAACTTCAGTTTTAATTTCAACTCTTCGATTCCAACTTCAATTTTTCAATTTCAACTACAATTTCAACTCTTCAATTTTTCAATTTCAACTTTAATTTCAACTACAATTTCAAGTCTTGAATTTCAACTCTCCAATTTCAATTTCAACTCTTCGATTCCAACTTCAATTTTTCAATTTCAACTCTTCAATTTTTCAATTTCTACTTCAATTTAAACTCTTTGATTTCAATTTCAACTACAATTTCAACACTTTAATTTCAAGTCTTCAATTTCAACTTCAATTTCAATTTGAACTCTTCGATTCCAACTTCAATTTTTCAATTTCAACTTCAATTCCAAATCTTCAATTTCTATTTTTCAATGTCAACTTCAATTTTTCAATTTTAACTTCAGTTTTAATTTCAACTCTTCGATTCCAACTTCAATTTTTCAATTTCAACTACAATTTCAAATCTTCAATTTTTCAATTTCAACTTCAATTTCAACTACAATTTCAAGTCTTGAATTTCAACTCTCCAATTTCAATTCTTCAATTTCAATTTCAACTCTTCAATTCCAACTTCAATTTTTCAATGTCAACTTCAATTTTTCAATTTTAACTTCAGTTTTAATTTCAACTCTTCGATTCCAACTTCAATTTTTCAATTTCAACTACAATTTCAAATCTTCAATTTTTCAATTTCAACTTCAATTTCAACTACAATTTCAAGTCTTGAATTTCAACTCTCCAATTTCAATTCTTCAATTTCAATTTCAACTCTTCAATTCCTACTTCAATTTTTCAATGTCAACTTCAATTTTTCAATTTTAACTTCAGTTTCAATTTCAACTCTTCGATTCCAACTTCAATTTTTCAATTTCAACTCTTCAATTTTTCAATTTCAACTACAATTTCAAATCTTGAATTTCAACTCTCCAATTTTTCAATTTCAACTTCAATTTTTCAATTTCAACTTCAATTTAAACTCTTTGATTTCAATTTCAACTACAATTTCAAGTTTTCAATTTCAACTCTTCAATTTTTCAATTTCAACTTCAATTTAAACTCTTTGATTTCAATTTCAACTACAATTTCAACTTTTCAATTTTTCAATTTCAACTCTTCAATTTTTCAATTTCAACTACAATTTCAAGTCTTGAATTTCAACTCTCCAATTTCAATTCTTCAATTTCAATTTGAACTCTTCGATTCTAACTTCAATTTAAACATCTATTTTTTATTATTTTTATAGTGATTTTAATTTCAATTGTTATTTTTATTACACTTTTTATGTCAATTCCACATGCGTTCTTCTGATAAAGCTAGGCTTAACTTTAAACTCGTTTTTGTCGAGATCTATTTTTACTTTTCCCTTCTTTTAATTTAATTAACATTTATGCACCTTTAAGACCTCTTAGGGACGTTTTAAAGACCTTCCGGATGTCCTACGAACGTCTCCTGAATATCTTTTAGACGTCAAACAGACGTCTTTAAGGCGTTGTGTTTTCTAACGCAAGACTTTCAGGAGATGTTCGGAAGACGTTCGTAGGACATTCGGAACACATCTTTAAGTGGTCTGAATGTCCAACTGCAGACGTCTTAAGGACTTCTTTGTGCTATTTGGGTGCAACGTCCACGCATTACTAAAACTGCCAAAAATTGTGTAATTTTGTTGAATTCTAATACTTTTCTTATTTTATATTCAATGTGCCTTATCATTTTGCTCACACTAAAAGTCGATTTTTGTAGAAATAATAAGTGGTTTGAAAGAGTTATTTAGTTTTTAGTATATTATATAAAAGTTAGTACAAATGAATGTACATTGCTATAAACCTTGAGGTGCCTTATCATTTTGACCGCCAGTGTATTTTGGATCGAGCAACGAGCATCACTCCGGACGGAACTTTTCGACATTCTCCACTAGGAAAAACAAGGTTTTCGAGAAACGAGACGAAGCCACAGGCGACAGCTACATGTCCGGAGGATATGCAAATTAAGAAGTTGCCGTGGAAGATTCGAGCCGATGGGAGAAGCCAAAAATGGCGGATATAGTTACGAGTTATTTAAAATTGAAGACTGGGATTAACCCCTTACCGTACTTTAACGAGTCAGACTCGTCATGAAGATTTGAACAAAGTCTAACAAATATAAATGTTACGCGTTTCTTTTTAGATAAAATGAAATTTGATTCGTTTGTAATTAATATTTATGCCATACATTTTAATTAAATGTAGCCATACAAAAACTATAAATATCCTATTCCCTTCTAAAAAAGACTGTAAGTGCCATTTTTTTCAAAAATGGCTTTCCGCAAAAAGGATGCAACGTCCGACGCTACTGCAATTAAATGAGGCTGAAGGATCCTTGACGATTGGTTGGTTTGTTGTTCCTTTTTCAAGGAAACTGCACGTGGACTTTCGTTCTTTCCATTTTTCTAATGTTCTAATATTTTACTTCCTCATTTTGCTAGTTTTTTAAATAAGTCATATATTGTTTTCAAGTTGTATCAACTACAAATTGTAATTTCTTTAAGTGTCTCTGACATAACATGCATTCTTACAAGTTTACTGTCTTTTTACCACGCTTGTATTAGCTTGCTGAAGAAAATGTTTACATCTCATGTTATTATACTAATTTGCATCTCTTTGTTTATCTCCATAAATCTTTTAAGAAGAAAGTATTGCAAAGAAGTGCAAGAATGTGTCGAGACCTTTGAATGAAAATTGTGGTTGTTACAATGAATACAATTGTTCTTTGGTATTTTTGTCGGACAAAGTGTAATTTATGGAACGTTTTGTAATGATTTGTTATTAATGTCCAAGCTTCAATCTTTGGTGCCATGGCATTGTATACCTTCAGGTAAAATTCGAAGTACAAATATTGACCCATTCCAGAGTTATGACGTACATCGTCCGTAAAAATGTAGTTTCGAGATAAACTGCTTTAAAGTTTCAAACAATGGTTCGCCTATGACTTATTATCTCTTTTTCGAAAGAAGATAGCTGAAGCCATAAAAGCTGACCATCTCGCTACTTCGGATTTGTAACACAGGAGTAGAGCGGACAGCTATAATCACACCAGCTATCTCCTGTCGAAAAGAGACTATAGTTAAAGTCAGTTATATAACTTCCGCAATTATGCGGATATTTACATGAAATCGTTTTGAAAATGTTCACGATGAATGAGGCCTTCGACGATAAAATAGACTCGAGTTTTTCAAGTTTCAATAGTACTACGTCGCTTTAACACACAACCTACCAAGGTCACATGACCGGTTTTATATTTCCCAATTATTGAAATTATAAAAATTCATTTACGGGATATAATCGAATAAATTTGTCCACTTATCTATTACACAGGATGAGTGACCTAACGTTGCCACCTCAAATATCTTTGTTGTTTTTAAAGCCTAAGTATGAAATCTACAAATAAGGGGCTTCGAAAATTAGTGAGTGATTAACGAGTAGACTGCGAATTTTTAATGGTTAATGCAAAATAATAACGTGTCTGTTATATGGACTAGGAGCTACTTAGAAAATTAATACGTACATGGGTAATTATAGTCACTGAATTCCTAATGAAAGGCACTATCATTGTAGGTGTTTAAAAAAGGGTGCTTCCATGTAAAAAAATGAAGGTGATACCTTGATATCTCTAAGAAAAAATACAGACCTTTGACGTATCATTAAAAACAACATAGATATTTGAGGTGGCAACGTTAGGTGACTCACCCTGTATATTTAAAATTACAGATAATCTCGATTTAGTATTGCCATTTTTAAAAGACAATATTTACCACCAATTTCCAAATGATTGAAATGATAAAAATTCATTTATGGAATTTGTCCAAGTATCTATTAAATATTGAAAATTATAGACGATAAAAATTCATTTATGGAATATAATGGAATCAATTTGTCCAAGTATCTATTATACATATATTGAAAATTACGGATAATCTCGATTTAGTGTTGCCATTTTTAGAAGACAATATTTACCAATTTCCCAATTATTGAAATGATAAAAATTCATTTATGGAATTTGTCCAAGTATCTATTAAATATTGAAAATTACAGACGATCTCAATTTACTGTTGACTTTTTTTTAGGCCATATCTACCAATTTTCCAATTTCGAAATTATAAAAACTCATTTCTGGAATATAATGGTTGTCCAAGTATCTAATATTAAATATTGAAAACTACAGACGATCTCAATTTAGTGTTGCCATTTTTAAAAAACAATATTTACCAATTTTCCAGTTATGAAATTATACAAACTCGTTTGTAGAATATAAAGGAATAAAATTGTCCAAGCATTTATTAAATATTGAAAATTATAGACTATCTCAATTTAGAGTTGCCATTTTCATACGGCAATATTTACCAATTTCCCCCCATGGTTGAAATAATAAAAATTCATTTCTGGAATATAATGGAATAAATTTGTCCAAGTATCTATTAAGTAATGAAAATTACAGACGATCTCAATTTAGTGTTGCCATTTTTATAAAGCAACATTTACCAATTCTCAAATATTAAAAACTCATTTCTGTAAAATAATCGAATAAATTTGCTCAAGTCTGTATTACATACCGAAAATTACAGACAATCTCAATTTAGTGTTACCATTTTGATAAGGCAATATTTACCAATGTTCCAATTATTGAAATAATAAAAATTCATTTATGGAATATAATGGTTGTCCAAGTATCTATTAAATATTGAAAATTACAGACGATCTCAATTTACTGTTGACTTTTTTTTAGGCCATATCTACCAATTTTCCAATTTCGAAATTATAAAAACTCATTTCTGGAATATAATGGTTGTCCAAGTATCTAATATTAAATATTGAAAACTACAGACGATCTCAATTTAGTGTTGCCATTTTTAAAAAACAATATTTACCAATTTTCCAGTTATGAAATTATACAAACTCGTTTGTAGAATATAAAGGAATAAAATTGTCCAAGCATTTATTAAATATTGAAAATTATAGACTATCTCAATTTAGAGTTGCCATTTTCATACGGCAATATTTACCAATTTCCCCCCATGGTTGAAATAATAAAAATTCATTTCTGGAATATAATGGAATAAATTTGTCCAAGTATCTATTAAGTAATGAAAATTACAGACGATCTCAATTTAGTGTTGCCATTTTTATAAAGCAACATTTACCAATTCTCAAATATTAAAAACTCATTTCTGTAAAATAATCGAATAAATTTGCTCAAGTCTGTATTACATACCGAAAATTACAGACAATCTCAATTTAGTGTTACCATTTTGATAAGGCAATATTTACCAATGTTCCAATTATTGAAATAATAAAAATTCATTTATGGAATATAATGGTTGTCCAAGTATCTATTAAATATTGAAAATTACAGACGATCTCAATTTACTGTTGACTTTTTTTTAGGCCATATCTACCAATTTTCCAATTTCGAAATTATAAAAACTCATTTCTGGAATATAATGGTTGTCCAAGTATCTAATATTAAATATTGAAAACTACAGACGATCTCAATTTAGTGTTGCCATTTTTAAAAAACAATATTTACCAATTTTCCAGTTATGAAATTATACAAACTCGTTTGTAGAATATAAAGGAATAAAATTGTCCAAGCATTTATTAAATATTGAAAATTATAGACTATCTCAATTTAGAGTTGCCATTTTCATACGGCAATATTTACCAATTTCCCCCCATGGTTGAAATAATAAAAATTCATTTCTGGAATATAATGGAATAAATTTGTCCAAGTATCTATTAAGTAATGAAAATTACAGACGATCTCAATTTAGTGTTGCCATTTTTATAAAGCAACATTTACCAATTCTCAAATATTAAAAACTCATTTCTGTAAAATAATCGAATAAATTTGCTCAAGTCTGTATTACATACCGAAAATTACAGACAATCTCAATTTAGTGTTACCATTTTGATAAGGCAATATTTACCAATGTTCCAATTATTGAAATAATAAAAATTCATTTATGGAATATAATGGTTGTCCAAGTATCTATTAAATATTGAAAATTACAGACAATCTCGATGTAGTGTTGCCATTCTTATAAAGCAACATTTACCAATTCTGAAATATTAAAAACTCATTTCTGTAAAATAATCGAATAAATTTGCTCAAGTCTGTATTACATACCGAAAATTACAGACAATCTCAATTTAGTGTTACCATTTTGATAAGGCAATATTTACCAATGTTCCAATTATTGAAATAATAAAAATTTATTTATGGAATATAATGGTTGTCCAAGTATCTAATATTAAATATTGAAAACTACAGACGATCTCAATTTAGTGTTGCCATTTTTAAAAAACAATATTTACCAATTTTCCAGTTATGAAATTATACAAACTCGTTTGTAGAATATAAAGGAATAAAATTGTCCAAGCATTTATTAAATATTGAAAATTATAGACTATCTCAATTTAGAGTTGCCATTTTCATACGGCAATATTTACCAATTTCCCCCCATGGTTGAAATAATAAAAATTCATTTCTGGAATATAATGGAATAAATTTGTCCAAGTATCTATTAAGTAATGAAAATTACAGACGATCTCAATTTAGTGTTGCCATTTTTATAAAGCAACATTTACCAATTCTGAAATATTAAAAACTCATTTCTGTAAAATAATCGAATAAATTTGCTCAAGTCTGTATTACATACCGAAAATTACAGACAATCTCAATTTAGTGTTACCATTTTGATAAGGCAATATTTACCAATGTTCCAATTATTGAAATAATAAAAATTTATTTATGGAATATAATGGTTGTCCAAGTATCTATTAAATATTGAAAATTACAGACAATCTCGATGTAGTGTTGCCATTCTTATAAGGCAGCATCTGCTGGATACTTTTAATGTGTAGTTTAGTGTTAACGTAATTTATGTTTAGTACATTGCTCATCGAATGCAAATGGATATCTATGCTTATCGGTTTTAACAGGATCGTATGAATGGTATAGGTGTAAAGATAGTTGTGACCTCTATTTCACGTTCAGGGTCAGAAAAATAAAAGGAACTAATTAGCATCTATTAGCTACCATTTTGTACCTTTATATTTCGTTAACAATTCTACTGCATTCAATAAAAAATAGATAAGTTAATGGAGCTTCGTTTCATGTAATTCATATATGTTAAGAAAGACACTAAAAATATCTGTATAAAAAACTTGAATTTCTAATGTTTAATAAACAGAAATTACATTCATTTCAGAGTGTGCTATCTTTTCGTCCCGGAGCGTAAACTAGGAGATTAATTGTTAATTGTGATTAACGATTCAAGTAGAAAATTCGTCGATCGTTGATTAAATTTTTGTCCGACTCTGGACAAGGCGATATCTCCGGGATGAGAGTCACTGTCCGGCCGGCAGGATGTGGGAGGCGAATGTCAAGGCTAAACGCTCGTTGTAGCCGGTGCCCCTCGGCCCCCCCTCCGCCGGCTCTCTCATCTGATTCTGTTTGTACTTCGATTTTCGCCTTCTTTTTAACGGCCCTCGCCCGCTTCGGCCCGCGTCGCGTCGCAACGGAACCATCGGCCCGCAGAAAATAATTCACGAGAAGGGCCGGGGCTGTTGTTACGCTCCTACGGGCTCGGACAACTCGTGCCTCTTTCCCAAAGGAATTCGTGAGGAACCGCGTGAGACGGTCGAGCGCAGCTACGAAATTCCACAACGAAGTCTTCCCTCTCCCGTTGAAAGTGCACCACCCCCCTGCGAGATTTGCCTGTTATCGCGTGCGAATATCGCTTGGAATCGCGCGCGATGTACTTACCTACCTACCATTGCACCCGCTCTCTCGAGTCCCTCTCAAGCCTTCGTGCTCTTTGTTAAAATGTTGTCGTCATGCTTCGCGAATACGTTTTCGCGTTGTTCCGCGTCGCTGGAACGCGATTCGAGGACCGCTCCGGGCTCGAATAACCCTCGCCCCGCGTAACTTTGCTCCCGCTGTTAGCACGTTCCTTATCGCGCCGGGGAATTTCGGTGGTAGCACGAAAACACCGGACCGAGTGTCCTTTTTCTTTCGTTGCGCCATCAACTTTGACCGTAAATCTGAATTTCTGGTGGTAGGGCCTCGGTTGTCCGAATTAAGGTCGATTAGAGGTCAATTTATACAGAGAGAGAGAGAATGGACAATATTATATATTATTATTATATATACAGGGTGCACCATCTTTTATGTCGGTATGTGAATATTGAATAACTTTAAAAAAAAACAACCGATTTCCATATATGAGGTATTTTTATTTAATTTGGTCCTTTACAATTTACATTTGGACTGGCTTTTGAATACAACATCAAAATAAAGTGGCCGCCTTTATTGGGCAAAGCAAAATGTGCCCTTTTTGCTGCGTTTTTCATCACTTTTTCGAGCATCTCGGGCGGTATAGCGATGATTGTGGCATGAATATTTGCCTTGAGCTCGTCAATGGCCTGAGGCTTGCTGGCGTACATTTTGCTTTTTAACCGACTTCGAAAAAGGAGGAGGTTACTCAATTCGATCTGTATGTGCCTTTTTTTTCGCTTTTATTTTCTATGTATGTTCACCGATTACGCCGAGATGGGTGGACCAATCGGAACGAAACCTTTTGCATCTTGTAGAGTATGTTCCCGGGATGGTCCCGTGCAAAAAAATTTTACATTTTTTTATTAATTACAATTTTATTTGCGAAAATGTAGGGTGGTGATACCGTTGTGAACTCCGCTGAACGTTAGATATTAGGAACAGTAACGACGCGACGCACAGTGGTCTGAGAGCGGCAGAAAACGGCAAAAACCCTAGGAAAGCTCTATTTCGCGGAAAATCTCGACAAAAATGTTTGTAACTGTTCTTGGTCACGCAAAATAATAAATACATTAAAAAATAAGTAATAAATTAATAATAAATAATAAATTTTACACTTAAATTGAATATAAAATAAATTTAAAATGAAATATAATTCAATTTAAATTAAAGATAATAAAAAATAATTATTTCTTAACTTAATTTAAACAATAATAATTTCATGTATCATAATTTATAATAAAAGAAAATGAAATAAACAGTATACGTTTATGTACAAGATTTAATGGAAATTTATTATGTATACAGATAACGTTTATTTACTGTTTGGGCACGAAAAATAATAAATAAATAAAAAATAAATAATAAATTAATAATAAATAATACACATTTTTCACTTAAATTAAATATTTAAAAAGGAATATAATTCGACATAAATATAACGCACGACGTACGTCAAATTTTCCTGAAAGCGGAGCGTTCTTCGACGCGTTTCTCATCGTCATTTCATGAGATAAAACCCAAAGCCGCAGGGTACCGCAGTTGAATCTTGCATTTATTGTTTGCTTAGATATCTACAAACGTTATTTTTCCATTGGCACGTTGGCGCAGTTTGGCGCAAGAGAGATATCGTCTTTCAAACTTCACTAACGTTGCCCTTTTCCCCGTTCAATAGCATTATCTGTAAAACTACTCGAAAAAATTAGAAATAAACATTTTTCGCGAATTATTCCGGGTCTTCGTACTTGAAGGAAGCCAGAAAAGAAAACATTATTTACATTACTATTTTTACAGGCGCATACGGTTTCTTCAAACATGCGCTTGAATTTATGCTGAAAACTAGGAATGCTTAGCATGGCTGACTTTAAGACGATCTACAACGAAGTGAATTTGGATATTGAACTGATTCATCCTTGAAACGTTTTGATTTACTATCCTACTAGTCAAAAATATAAAAAATTTGGTTTTTTAATAAACTTGAAAATATGGGGTTTTTGCCGCTCTCAGACCACTGTGCGACGTCGCACAGTGCGGTATTGGACCTGAAAAGCTGGCCAAAAATCAATATTGTAAATATTTACATAGAATGTTGTAATTACGCCCCAATATAGATAAATAAACATGCCATTACGTGTATTCCTGTATTACGTTATACTGTACTCAGGCTTGTGCGAGAACCCGAAATCTCGGGTTCGGGTCGGGTCGGGAATTTTCGGGCGAGAACTGTCGGGCTCCCGAACGTATGATACGCTTCGGGTTCTCGAAAGTATCCGGCTACCTATGTCCTTTTCGGGTTCCCGAAAGTATCCTGCTTCCTCTGTCTGTTCGGGACCCCGAAGCTATCCGACTACATCATACGAACGTATCGAGATTATCAACAAAAAGAGACGGTAGATTGATTGATTGTATATCGATATCGATGTAGATATTATGTAGGTAGTTAGGTTAGAATGGTTAGATCGTTTCGACGTGTCAAAGTCAAAGACGCTGTGCCGCGCGCCGCGCCGTCTACCGTCTCTTTTTGTTGATAATCTCGATACGTTCGTATGATGTAGTCGGATAGCTTCGGGGTCCCGAACAGACAGAGGAAGCAGGATTCTTTCGGGAACCCGAAAAGGACATAGGTAGCCGGATACTTTCGAGAACCCGAAGCGTATCATACGTTCGGGAGCCCGACAGTTCTCGCCCGAAAATTCCCGACCCGACCCGAGCGTCGGGTTTCCCGAGATTTCGGGTTCTCGCACAATCCTGACTGTACTCCTTTTTTTTGTTTATCCAAACAGTCAACCGTGTCTCCAATTAAAACATAGCACTTGTTCGATACACACGCCTTTCATCGTAGCATTCCATTCATACGCATCTCTTTCTTGTTATAATTTTTATGTTGAAAGTGATTTTTGTGACGAAATTTGGAATAGATGTTGTTACAAGAAGGTATGTACATTATATTAAGCATATCTGTGTCAATGTTAAAATTTTTTTATACGTATTTTTACCGATTTCCAATCCTGGTTAAGAGCTCTTAGATTTTCATGACTGTTTTTTGCATAAATTAGTGTTTTTAAACATATGCAACTCACCGCAACGGCATAAAAGTTATGTGATGTTAAACTACAGGATATCTAGAATTAGTATACCGCAAAAAAGTTTTCACATTAAAAAAAAAATAAAGCTCCAAATATAGCCCCTTTTTATTACCATAGTTTTACTAACTCGCTTTATTGTGTCTGTTCGGTACAAATTTTGCTATATTTTGTTATACAATACATAAAATGTATTTATGATTTTCAGATTTTAGAAAATCTTTCTTTTTTTTTTATTTGAAGCTCTTCAGACCTCGAAGTAGATCCATTTCGCTTCTTTTAGAAAATCTGATTCCAAATTGGGAACAATTATTAAATTAATAATAATAATAATTATTATTATTATTTAACAATTATTTTATTTTCTTAATAAATTTTCTTAAGCGAGTTAGTAAAACCATGGTAATAAAAAGGGGCTATATTTGGAGCTTTATTTCTTTTTAATGTGAAAACTTTTTTGCGGTATACTAATTCTAGATATCCTGTAGTTTAACATCACATAACTTTTATGCCGTTGCGGTGAGTTGCATATGTTTAAAAACACTAATTTATGCAAAAAACAGTCATGAAAATCTAAGAGCTCTTAACCAGGATTGGAAATCTGTAAAAATACGTATAAAAAAATTTTAACATTGACACAGATATGCTTAATATAATGTACATACCTTCTTGTATCAACATCTATTCCAAATTTCGTCACAAAAATCACTTTCAACATAAAAATTATAACAAGAAAGAGATGCGTATGAATGGAATGCTACGATGAAAGGCGTGTGTATCGAACAAGTGCTATGTTTTAATTGGAGACACGGGTGACTGTTTGGATAAACAAAAAAAAGGAGTGCACCACGTAATGGCATGTTTATTTATCTATATTGGGGCGTAATTACAACATTCTATGTAAATATTTACAATATTGATTTTTGGCCAGCTTTTCAGGTCCAATACCGCACTGTGCGTCGTTACAGTTATCGATTGCGGCTTTCAGATATTTATAAATTACGATTTGGAATGTGACGGCTGACAGAGATAACACCGACTTCGAAAAAACGCACTAAAAAGTACAAAATAATTTATGTGAATACACACGAACTTTAAATACAATACAATCTTTTCGGAGGCGGCTCAAAAATCAAAAATTTTCCAAATGACGGATGTTGCTGATTATGATTTCATTGGAATATGGTGGGCTTGGAAATCAGTAGGTGGGAAGAGAAGATACATTAATATGTGAAAGCATGTAAAAGAATTTAAGGATTTTCGTAATTTCCAGTGTCGAAAATTTTCAATTTTGCGCCGCCTCCGAAAAGATTGTATTCTATTTAAGTTCTTGTGTATTCACATAAATTAAATGGAAATTATTTTATACTTTTCAGTGCGTTTTTTCGAAGTCGGTTTAATTTTTTTTTTATTATCAATATACAGCGTCACTATATTTCGGCGCGTTATTTCGGTGTGAAGCGATTCATGGTTAAAATTGTACTGAATTGACGTTTCAAAAACATGTTTACTCAAATCAATCCGTTAATAAATGTTAAAGTTATTCAATCTTTACATACCGACATAAAAAAGATGGTCCTATATTATATAGTTATACTGACTGATTTAAAGGTCCCATGATATTCTGAGATACTTGACAGGACATGATAGTCCTGGGGCACTTGTCCCAATCACTGTGCCGTTAAGCTGACTTGTCCATTCATGAACTGTTTGATTTCCATTTCGATTGTTCAAAATGTATATTAATTATCTTTTTAGCGCCGGGGAATTAAGATGGAAGCACGAAAACATCGGACCAGGTGTCCTTTTTCTTTCGTTGTGCCATCAACTTTGACCATAAAGCTGAATACATATCTGGTGGTAGGGCCTCGGTTGTCCGAATTAAGGTCGGTTAGAGGTCGATTTAGACAGGGTGGAAAATATCATATATTATTATTATATATTATATAATTATACTGACTGTTTTAAAGGTCCCATCATGTTAGTCCTGGGGTACTTGTCATTCACGAATTATTTGATTTCAATTTCGACTGTTCAAAATGTACATCGATCATCTTTTCATTGGAATATCGTTTTCGAGTTAAAACTGCATGCATTCCAACGCACTGTGGAATGTAAGCGTTCGGATAATAGAACAGTTGCTATACTCGGTCCTAACGAGACGAGTCAGTGTAGACTGTAGATTGTAGACAAACAAAACACCAGCGTGCGTCATTTGCTAATTAGCTGAGGAATGTACTTCTACTCGGTCGCTCTCAAGTAGCTACTACCGTGCGTTTATTTATTTTTATTGCCTAGATTCGTTGGACGATGTATAGATTGTCTTCAGACGTGCTTATTGTGTGGACGACGCCAATTTTTAGGGCCCTGTTAGTATCTTTTTGATGAATTTATTGTTTTATGACTAGGGTACGGCTGGAAGGTATCAGCTGACTTCATTGGGAAAGTCGCCTCGATCATACCTCTCTCAATGGTGCTTGACGCAGCGTGGGCCCAGACATAGCGCCAATGGCCTGTGTACCCAATTTATAGGTTCCAAAAAAAAGCAAGGGGCTGAGTATCATTTTTTGCGTTGACCTTTTTCGTCAATGGTCGTTGCTCACTTTTAGAATTCATGTTAGATATTCTGTTTAAATGGCTATGGCCCCATTTCCAATATTTTGCTGGAGGAAAACAATAGTATTTCCGTGGAAGGGTAAAATGTACACCTATTACTGTGGGTGTACGTTTTATTACGGTATTTTCTCCCAATCAGATTAACCCTAGCAGTCCCAAGCTCCGATCCTTCACGCGGACTTCCAACGGGAGGCTCCTCGAGCCCATACAATTAATTATAAACTAGAGGATTATTGTTGCTCGCTCGCTTCGCTCGCTCGCGAGTAGGGTTGTTTTTGCTCGCTCGCGGATAGGACTGCTCTTGCGAAAAGGTTAGTGGTACGCATGGCTAGTAGTACCTATAGCTATTAATGTTTTTTTTTATTTGGTGTGTGACTCTCCACGATCCACACAAAGAACTTCCCGATTTGTTAGTTGCAGTATATTATTATCATTATTAAGTGTACGTTTTAAGAAGATTATACGTTTTCAGGGAAATTCAATAGTTTCCTACTTATCAAAATGTTTGCTATATGGCGTCGCATTAAACCAACATCGTATGCTCGTTGCTCGCTTGGTTCCTTGTTATAGCATACTAATGTTGCAAAATAAATTGTCTTAATTAGTTTTTCGCGAACGATACAACTCCTCATTATCCGGGTTTGCAGTATTGATCTTGGTTTTCTTCGATACTGTTAATTTAAATTGTCCCAAAATATATAAACCGCGCTCAATTTTGAAACTCTGCTCAGTGCTACATACAACATTTGTAAAGTTCGCCTTTCTGATTTTTTAAAATCCAAACATACTTTCTCGTATGTTTGTCTCTGACTTTTATGAATCGTAATCGCTTCAGCAAGAACCACTGGAAATTGACTACGTGTGATTTGATATTTTTCCTCACTCGACATATTTACTTGATTCGATACTTTTATTATTGGTGTTAAATTTTTATGAATATTTGCATTTTTCATATAATCACGATAACGAGTTCTTACTTTCACTCCTACTCTGGCCAATTGAAAATCTAACCACAATATAGACGGAATATTAGTATTTTCTTGAAAAGTAATAAATTTTAATATTCCGCATGTGTGTGTGCTCCATTAACCAATCCGTTTTCAACATCAATGTTATTAATAATTATCATATAGTTTATATTAATTTTCAATTTAATCTCAGTTAATAATTCGTTTTGAACTGACTGTTTTTTTAAAGATTGTAATATAAATTTTTTTTGTACTTTCATCGATATTCTTTGAAAATGTATTCTCGGGAGTAGAGATGATTAACTCACTCTTGCATTGGGATAATTTTCGATTATTGTAAGCGGAAACATCATCGGAAGGTACAAAAAAAATTTTTTTAAATCGAAAAAATTTTTTTTTTGTGTAATTACGTTTGTTTCTTCGGTGGAAACTTTCCGTTCTCTCGTATAAATTGCATTGTTGAATGAACTTCTTTCGAAAAAAACTAAAAAAACTAAAAAACTACTTGACCAAAATGGACCAAAATCTAATCAGCTCTAAGTTACAGCGGGGCACATCGATTGCATCATTCATCATCCTGATCGCGTTGTTACTTTTTCTGAAAACGTTAACGAAAAATTTGATTACATAGAAACGGCCATACGCACACACACACAGACACACACACACACATACGAACATTTTGCTGAAAATAGTCTAAAATGACTGCAATGACCATGAAATGTGAAGATCTGCTAAAAAATCGATTTTCGATTTTCAGGGTCATTACAATAACTTCCCTATAAAATCGGGAAGTTAATAAATAAAAAATTATTTAAAACAAAAGGTTGCCAATATTTAAGCGTGTGATACTTTATGAACATTCTATATTGTATTTAGATGTATACATATGTATACAATAGAATAATACATGTAAGCAGTGGCGCACCCAGGGTGAGAGGGCCAGGGGGCCAAATCCGCCCAATGAAAAAATTATGTTTAGCTTCGAAAATTAAAATCGCGGAATAGCCCTGGGTACCGTTGACAGATATTTTGGCTAAAAAGAAATGTCATCATGCAATACCTAGGGCTGGGTTCAACTCAGTCCCCCCCCCCCCCAAGATTAAATCTTAACACATTACCGACCGGTGATTATTACATAACTTTGAAAAATCTATGGTACATGGCTAAACACTTTTTAACGGAACCTTCAATAGCAACAGCAATTTTCATTGTGAACTAACAAGTCACCTTCAATAACGTCATCTAATAGTTTCATTTAAGATTGCAATGTAAAAGCAAATTTCTATGCTTTCTTTTGGTACAGCACAATTATTGAAAATCCTATTAATAGGCTTCCGGTAGGTAAAGTGCTAGGAGGGCCACAGCATATAAGATAATGTATACATTAATACTAGGCATGCCGATTATTTTCAAAAAGATCGATTTTTCTGAATTGGTTATAATCGAAGCTTCAAGAATCGATCCACTAAAAAATCGTTTCCAAAATAATCGATTTTTTTTAAGAATGTCTAAAAATGACAAAAAAAACGAACATCAAAATTGTATTGGACTCATAGACATACATAGAGATAGACTGCGCCGTCTTATGGGCGAGTTGAAGCCCACAATGGCGGCGCGCGGTACAAAGAGTGAGAGAGAGAGCATTAGCCGGGGTCCATAGCGCTCTCTTTCTAATTGATGTGTCGACACATCATATCGCACGCCGCCATTGTGGGCTCCAGCGCTTCGTACAGGCCGCGCAGTTTATCTCTATATGTCTATGATTGGACTCCTTTTTATTAAAGAAATAAAGTAATAATAATTATTAGACTGCGGATCTTTATGCATTTATAGCAAAATTGAGGTACTTGTTCCGCGCATGTCGTTGCGCGTCAGCCAATGGTTGCGTGATCGGCCGAGTACGAGTAGGGAATTAGCCAATGAACGAGTTCCGTTAGAATCATTATGCGCAGTAGAATTGTCGCGTTTTAGAAACATTTATACATATAGTTACTTTTGATGCTAGTTGGATCTCTTTATACAGTCTCCACAGTAAACAACTCCACGGTCACCACGTACAGTCATACAATTTGCCATAAAAATCGATTATTTTTACAATTTTCGAATCGATTATTTGTAAAAATCGGATATTGAAGAATCGATTCTAAAAATCGAGTTATTTTATGAAAATAATCGATTTTTTAAATAATCGATTAAAAATCAACATCCCTAATTAATACTCCTCTGAACTCTGAACTCGATTCTTCAGATGACGAAGAGGAATGACAGGATACAACATTTACAGAATGCTTTTTGACACATGATTTTTACATTTATAGCATTTTTGTTTGGGTTTCGATATATGTATTTTTATATTCTAAATCTATATCTATATATATATATTCTATATTTTATATTCTATGTATATATTTTTTATATTTTTTATCATTATATTTGATCCTTATGTTAGTTCTGGGATTATTTGTTATTTTTTGGAGATAAAGAGGAGCGTTCGGGTCCGCTCGCGTCAGTGTTTTTCTTTTCTATGCACTGTAATTTTTTCCCTATAACAGCAGAAACTTCTGGATACTGAACTGTAATGTATAAACGACGATAAGTAATTTTTTCAGAATTTTTCACTCTAGAAAAATAGTCCTAATTTCAATTTTTCCAATACCTGCCTCTTCGTTTGTAAATGTATTTCAATGGTGGATGATAACGATATATATTTATTAATAGCATTGTTAGATATGGTCAGTGTTGGGAAAATTTTATTTTAAATAATAAATAAACGTGTGATCTTAATTGCAAATAATAACTAAACTTTTTATTTAAATAATTCCAAAAATTATGTATTTATTATTTCTTATTTGCAAATAAAAGATTATTTATTATTTGGACTGAGGTGGAAATCAATTAAATAGTTTTTGGTCTTCTCTTATCTCTTGTATTTTGTATATGTATACAATAAAATACAACTATTTTTTGTACCAATTTGCTTGGGTCTGTTGCACGTGTTGTCCATCTGTCGGAATTGAAGTTGTCGAAGCGCGGTGGTTGTAAATAATCGGCCGATTCGGAGCTGATCCGTGCGCAGCAACCTTTTCAGGTATACCACCAATGGTCGGGCTTGTCCGGAGGGCGGATTAATGAATGAAAATACAATTTAATTTATGATTTGCTAATACAAATAATGGTAATTATACAGAAAAGGTCTGCCTACTCCGATTTTGATAAAATTTAAATATGTTATAGATATTGACATTTTGAACAACTTTTTCCTCTTCCAATATAGGGGGGTCGCTTTTAGTTTTCCAGATATTTGCAATAAACTATCGCGAATACTGTATTGAATTTTTCGTATTCCTGCACGCTGCTCTGCAACGTAAGCCTGTTTCGGTGCGGCGTTTGTTTACATTTTGACTCTGTAGAGATGAGAGAGAAAACAGGGTCTCACTCTGGTCATGTATATGTATATAGGGTGAGCTTTCAATTTTGAAATAATACTTCCGGATTTCCGTACGCGTGGTAAGGCCGGCCCTCTCTGCCCCCCACCGCCTAACCCTAACTAATTCTGATCTCATGATTTTTCCATTACCAGTTCAAATTCTGTATGACGGCTATAGTGAATGAAAAGATTATGCGATCAGAATTAGTTAGGGTTAGGTGGCGGGGGGCGGAGAGCATACCATGGGGCGACCACGCATACGAAAATGTAGGAGTAGTCTTTCAAAACTGAAAGCTCACCCTATACAATATGTATGTATGGTCAGAGTGAGACCCTGTTTTTTTTCTCATCTCTACAGCGTCAAAATGTAAACAAACGTCGCACCGAAACAGGCTTACGCTGCAGAGCAGCGTGCAGGAATACGAAAAATTCAATACAGTATTCGCGATAGTTTTTTGCAAATATCTCGAAAAGTAAAAGTGACACCCCTATATTGGAAAACGAAAAAGCTGTTCAGAATGTGTTGCTGCATAACATATTTAAATTTCATCAAAATCGGAGTAGGCAGACCTTTTCTGTATAATTACCCAAATAATAATTGCAAATTGTATTTGTAAATAACAGTTAACTTTATTATTTTAAATAAATTCATTTAGACTTGCTCATATAATAGATAATTATTTTTGCGTTTTATTTGAATATCCAAATAACAAATAACTTGTTATTTAAATCATTATTTAAATAATTATTTATTTAAATAAATTTATTTATTGCCCAACACTGTGGATATAGTACAAACGCAATTTCAGAGAATTTGAACAACATAAAATAGAACCATAACAGCAAAGGAAGTAAACTACATTTTTAGATACCGTTCATACACATCGTTGTAAAACACATTTTGCAATTATTTTTATATTTCTCCTTGATTATTCTGGATCTGGATTAAGGTAAAAGGCCATATTATGAGACAATGTCCCCATTTACGAAACATTAAAAACAAAAATGAAAGGGGATTATATTATAAATATATGCATATCACAATTTAAATAAAATTATATTTATATAAAAATATAACCCTTCAAATTTCTGTGTACAAATATTAATGTTGATTTAATGTATTTAATATGAAAAAATGAAGTTGAAGTGTCCTCTCCAAGTTTGTATAAAATTACTTAGCTTACTCTGAGCTGAAGTACGAATACACTTAGCTTTTTGTTTTTAGCATATTTACAAATTTCAATGATTTTAAAAGATGTTAAATAACTTAATCGAAAGCTGAAAAGTCGTAGATTGTAATTAAATAAATACGATTGGGATTCTGGCGCAATTTTATTAATTATAAAGCTGTCTCATATTATGTACACTAGCCTTTTAGAAGTCCGTATTTATGGTACAATAATTTGGTTGTCCCATGTTCCATTGACCTGTTAATTCCCGCCTAGTGCCGATTTATGAGACAGCAATTTGAAGTTTGTGTAACTGTGTTATTTATTTGAAAATAGTTTTTAATTGTAAGTTTTTACCGTTTTCCTATTACTAATTACCTGATTCGACTTTTATTTCTTTCCAACGTACGTATAAATAAGCGTATTCAAGTTTTGAGTTGAAAATTGTAGACCTAACCTATAAAATATTGTCAATGTAAAATACAATATTTTTAATGTAGATTGAAATTTATATTTATTTATTAGAATAAGTTGTTTTAGGTACAGTTTTTTAGTATTTAAGTTTAGTATTAAGTATGGCAGGTACTAGAGAAACTAAAAAAAGGAGAGATAGGAAAGAAGTTGGAAAAAATCCCATAAAGAAAAGTGTGAATTGTAAGGTCAAAAAGAAGTCTACTGCATTAGTCAACAATTCAAATAAGAAGAAGATTAAGAGAATAAATTATTCTCCTGAAAGTTTAACAAATGCTATTAAAGCATTAGATACAGGCATTTCTCTCAGGAAAGCTGCTAATGCATATGGAGTTCCCGTAGCCACTTTAACCAGAAGGAAAAACAATCCAGATGTTAAAAAAATGAAAACTGGACCAGCAACTGTTCTAACAGAGGCTGAAGAACGTGACATTGTTAACTGGATACTGTATCAAGCAGAAAGAGACTACCCGGTTAACAAAACATATCTATTAGATTGTACTCAAAAATATATATATAATCAATGAAGAGAGGAACACCGTTTATTGAAAACCGTCCAGGTCGTCACTGGTACGAAGGGTTTAGAAACCGCCATAAAAATATATCAATTAGAACTGCACAGCACTTAAGTTTGAGTAGAGCTGCTGTAACAAGGCAAGATCTAAAAGAATGGTTTAACGAGCAAGAAATCTATTTAAATACTTATTATTTTATTTTACAGTTTATTTAATATTTCAGATACATTGTTATATTATATATTAAAAAAGGAATAAAAAACTAAAATATGAAAAAAGAGTGATTTTTAGATTTTTTTATCTGTTCCATAAATAGGGACATACAGTATGAGACACCAGGGACATGGTGTATCCAAGCTGTCTCATAATACGTACATGGACATTACTCCTATTTTTCAATCATATAATTATTTTTTAACGTTATAATTACATTATAAAAATTATTTGTACTTCAGAAAACACGAAAGAATGGAATAATGCACAAATTCGCAGCATTTTATGTTTTTAACTATTTAAAATCATTGAAAATATCATGTTCTTCTCTAGCATCTGTCTCATAATATGGCCTTTTACCTTATTATTGTCCGGCTAGATTGCGAAAATGCTATACTGTGTATCGTGGACAAGAGCTGGATGCACACCGGATGGGGCGGGGCGTTTCTTGGATCGTAAAAGAAATTTCGTCCGGCGGACCGGGTAAATAATTGATCGGGATGGGGTCGAGCAATTAAAGAGGGTCACCGGTCGACCGGCCGAAAAGAACGGAGGACAATCACGCGTCCGGCAACGACGGGGATCCTTCGGCGACGGTAAATCTCCCTTTCCCTCCCTAACGGCGCTCTTATCTGCCCCCGCCCCACCCCCACCCCGCTCGATCCCTCTTCACTGCTCTCCTGGTACCGTTAGGATCGTACGAGAGCGGCTAAGTTTATTAGAGCAATTTCCAACACCGAGAACGGTCCATCGGAGACAATAGGGGAGAGATGTGAAATGCAGCGAGAAAGTGACTCTGCCCCATCCTGAGGGTTTCCATGACGACCAATTATCCGGAACCCCGTAATTGCCGCGTTTGTTAGCCGCGGCCTTCATCAGTATTAGGCACAGGAATGAATTCGGCACCCTTTAAACTAAATTCACCGTCTATTTAACGGTGGAGTGGGGTAAGTCCGGCCTAGTTTTTGCAAAGTTCGACTTTAACCTGATGTACGAGGGTAGTCCCAGAAGTACCCGACCTAACAAAGAAAACACAAAAAATTTGGGAAAAAATAACTTTATTTCTCAACGTAGTCTTCTTTTTTAGCTCGATACACTTTTCCCAGCGATGTTCAATAGCTTCGATACCCTGTTTATAGTGAGATCCGTCGAGCTCCTCAAAATAGCCATCAACCGCAGACTCCACCTATTCATTGTTGGCAAATCTTTTACCACCGAGCCATTTTTTCAAGTTTGGAAAGAGAAAATAATCTGAGGTGGCTAAATCTGGGCGAACAGGGTGCGTGAGGAAGCAATTCGAACTTTAACTCATTGATTTTGACCACCGCGATACCGGATGTGTGAACCGGTGCATTGTCCTGATGGAACAACACTTTCTTCCTCGCTAAATGCTATTGGTGGCTGTCAAACAAATACTAAACCACGTAGCGTCTTCAGACTTTAAACTTAAGCTTTATAAAGATTGTACTTTTGGCTATAGTAAGCTTTCAAATAACAACCGCTAGCTACAATATGTCAAGGTCGGGTACTTCTGGGAGTACCCTCGTAATTTTCAGTCTGGTATGTAAAAACTTAACGCTCTTGGTATCAAACTCTTGCCACAGTTATTACTGATGAATTAGTATTATGTAGGATTCTAATTTTCCTTGAAAATTATCATTTTGAAAGGATATTGTACAAAGTGTCAACTAGGACGCATTTGCCCCAATAATGGGGCAAGTCCGTCTCTGAGAGCTAAAAATGCTTTCGAACCTTGGTTCAAGTGCTACGGGGCAAGAAAAGAATCATTTACAAGCCTGCTATAAAATACTTCTTATCGCATTAAATTACAGTAGCGGACAAAAGTTTAAGACCGCTCTAAAGAAGACGATAACTTTTTTAATATTGTACTATACGATTTGAACTTTTTTGGAAAGCTGGAGCAATTAGTTTACTAAAGGATGTGAAAAGAAATTTTTTCAAAAATTGCAATTGATCGAAATTGTTGAAAAAAATACTAAAAGTTGATTTTGTAACTTTTTTATGTGGGCCTACATTGAAAATTTAAAAAATACGTTTTGTATATCTGTGTCAATTAAACATATTCTGAAAATTTCGTCAAAATCGGTCGACCTTGCAATGAGCTACAAACATTTAAAGATGGTAAAAATTGCAGATTTTCACGATTTTCGGCAATAAATTTTGACCGATTTTGACGAAATTTTCAGAATATGTTTAATTAACACAGATCTCCAAAAAGTATTTTTTAAATTTTCAATATAGGCCCAAATAAAAAAGTTAAAAAATCAACTTTTAGGATTTTTTCAACAATTCCGATCAATTGCAATTTTTGAAAAAATTTCTTTTCACATCCTTCAGTAAACTAATTGCTCCAGCTTTCCAAAAAAGTTCAAATCGTATAGGACAATATTAAAAAAGTTATCGTCGTCTTTAGAGCGGTCTTAAACTTTTGTCCGCTACTGTATATTGTTTAGTTTTATAATTATCCATTTTTAAACAAACACGTACTTTTATGCTGAAATATGAAAGTGGATACAGTGATATTAAAACAAAGTTTAAAAATGCTTTCGAACCTTGTTTCAAGTGCTACGGGGTCAGAAAAGAATGATTATCAAGCCTGCTACCAAATGCTTTTTATTGCATTCAATATATTGTTTAGTTTTATAGTTACCCATTCAGTGCGGACTTACCCCACCGTGATAGTACGGACTTGCCCCGTGTAGTAATATTTACGGGGCATGTGCATCTTAGTGTTTTTCTCAATAAATTAAAAAAAAAATACAATAAAAACGGTTTATTTAATGTAAACCTTCATCAATATTTGTTGTACTTACCTAGAATAACAACACAGAATATGTTAATAACTTGTAAACTATTGCACGTTCAGGGTAACCACAAAGTTGTACGTGTACCTCACACTTGACTGTTTGGCATTGGTTGATTTAAGGGTGACGGTCCGAATTTGACCTTGGCCGGACGCCAGTGTGGTAGTACCCTCACACACCGTTAGAAACTGTATACGTACACGAGGTTGCAAGGGTTTCGTAGATTCCACTATACGTCTCTATAATGCACATTTGGGGCCCGTACGTAGTCACAATCGATAGATGAAAGACCCACCAATTGCGGTCAGCTCCAAAAATGGCCTACTTTTGCGTTTTCGAGGCGTAATTTTCATTATCCGGCAGCATGTAGCGGAGTTCGACAAATATTGGGCGGCGCGACAGTGCTGCCACAGTCAAGACACATACATTTTCTTAAATATCGAGAGATTTAGGGTTTCTATAGAAAAAAATGAAGCTGGCCGCATATTCAGGGACACATCCAATGTCAATGCAACCTTTATTATGTTAAACTATACGTGTTTAAACACACAGTTTGAATACTACGAAGTACGATGGAACTCACTGTTTTACCAATTCAGTCACTGTATCGGTAAAATATCGGTAAAACAGTGAGTAAAACTTCAGAAATACACTAACGCTCCACAGTGGTCTGGAGACCCTGTTTTCGTGGCCAATATTATTTTAGCATTATTTCAAGAGTTAATATCATAGTATTGTAGGTCGTTGAATTTGTCTTGACGTCAGCTATATGATTATGAAATAAAAAATATATAGTCACGTCTAAAAAATAGGGGTGGCCTTGATATTTGAAGAAAAAAAAATTTTTTCCAAATTTTTCATATTGACGTTTATAGAAAACTGATTAACTTTTGTTGAAACCGTTTTTTTGTCAGATCATCACATATAACTGAAAAATTGTGAACAATGCTTCTCGAAAGTAGTTTTTTCTTGGCTTACATTAAAAAGACGTACATACTAACATTTTTCAACATGTCTAAGCATCAAGTAATGCTACCAACATGAGTAATATATATACATATATATATTATGATTTTTGAATTACTAATTCTGATTCTAATTCTATATCCTCCAAATATTCAAGCATGGGCAAATCATATTCGTCCTCTTCTTCTAACTCTTCGTTGTCAATTGGTTCCGTTTCCAAACATAAAGGAGACAATAAGGACAATACCTCAGATGGTAGACTTGATTTTTTTGCATATTTTTGTCTTCGTTTCTTTAAGCTTATGCTTGATATTAGAGGATCCGATGTTACCATGGCTCTGTTCAAAATTTTCAAATAAATAAAGAATTAAATATAACTGAAAAATAACTAAAAAGAAGAAAACCAAACAACTTATAATGATTTAAAATTAGCAACAGTTATGCCTACCTATGGAATATATCGTGCAAATTATTTCTCTGTTCACTTCGAATACTGCACTAAAGACTAATGTGAACAATAGAAGCATCCTCAGACCAAACCGATTTCTATTGTTTATAAAACAAAACACTAAAGCGAACAAGACTGGCGTAGAAAAAACATATACATACATTGTACTTCCCGGCTGCTATGCAAGATTCAAGTGGAACTGCGTATCCAGGCGTGGAATAACCGCGGGCCCGTATTTGTTAAAATCCGTTTATAGTTCAAGATTGCGGGAGATTGCAGTTAAAATTTACATGACCTTCTTAGTAAATGTTCAAGCTTTCATATAAAACAAGTCTTGCGGTCTTAAACGTTTTTGTATAATTCTTTTCAAAGTTTGAATTGCTATTAATTTACGCTATTCGTGTATGGACTAAACAATGCTTAAAAATGGATTAAATATTTGAAATGCGCTTACTCACATATATAAAATCATCATTAAAATCTATTTTCTGATATTCGATGATTGAAATCTAAAACGTTTTATTTTACTTTGAATTTTCTGACTTTGTCTTTAGAACGCTGTATCTCATCACAGAATCATCTAAAATGAATAATATTTTGGATTTGGGAGGTTTGAAGGGTTGTTACTATATAGGAAAAAATGTTTTCAATATATAAAAGTTGAAAAATTGAATTTTGGCCACGAAAACAGGGTCTCCAGACCACTGTGCGCTCCTAGCTGAAAATGCCAAAATGGAACTGATACTTGTGCCGAAACCCTCCGTTTAGGGATGTAGTTCCACCGTATTCGTAGATTTCGGTATTTTTGTTTAAACGCGTATAGTTTAACATAATAAAGGTTGCATTGACATTGTATGTGTCCCTGAATTGGTGCTCTGGTTCATTTTTTTCTATAGAAACCCTAAAACTCTCGATATTTAAGAAAATGTATGTATCTTGACTGTGGCAGCACTGTCGCGCCGTCCAATATTTGTAGAATTCCGCTACATGCTGCCGAATAATGAAAATTACGCCTCGAAAACGCAAAAGTAGGCCATTTTCGGACCAGAGCACCAATGGTGGGTCCTTCATCTATCGATTGTGACTACGTACGGGCCCCAAATGTGCATTATAGAGACGTATAGTGGAATCTACGAAACCCTTGCAACCTCGTGTACGTATACAGTTTCTAACGGTGTGTGAGGGTACTACCACACTGGCGTTCGGCCAAGGTCAAATTTCGGACCGCGAGGAAAACACCTTTATTCTTGTGCGACATCTATGTCGAATAGTTTATACTAACTGGAGAGTCGCTACGAAAATGGTACCGGATGGTCCACGAAGTGATGCCCGAGCGTAGCGACATAATTAACTGCCGTAGAAGTAAACGTTCGATTAAAAGCAGCGGATCTCGCTTCCATCTTGACCTAATTTTCTGAGCGATTCCAGACGCGTCGGGCGTTCATGGTTGCAACGAGGCACGGCCAGCAAGTTGCGTTGCTTTTTTGCGTACGGGTGGAAACCTTAAGTGGCAATAGAAACTGAAAGATATCGTCGGATCGCGATGCGCAAGGGTACAAGGCTCGGCGCGTACATGGTAGATATATCCGAAGGACGTTCGAAAGATTAAATTGCGATTCGCTATCGTTGTCGTAGCTGTGCGACAGGATGGACGCGTCCTCCCGTTCCTCGGTTGGAAAGTCAGGACCTTCAGGCAATATAGCACACGCGCGTATAACACACGGACACGTACTCGCGGGAATTACGTCCTGCAATTTAACGCCGGATCACAAAGTGTGCGAACGCTTCGCGCACGAGCACAATACCGCATGAACAGGGTGAAGGTTGATTATATGGAACACCCGATTTCGAAACATCACCACAAGTAGCGGGGGAATTCGCCTATTTTTTTTCTTTTTTAATGAAACCTGCGCGAGGGACAGAGTTGTGCTAATTCAATTACATTGTATTTTATATGTATACACAGTGTTTGATTACATTGTAATTGTTTTCACTTCATTTAATTGCTAATTACGCGAATCGTGAGCGCAATTCAAGTACAATGTAATTAAAATACAATATTAGGTAATGGTACCAGTAGTTGACCATTTTACAAGAAAAACATAAAAAATAAGATTTTTATAAGCTGTACACATTTGATGAAAGTGAACCTCGGATGGCATACTATCTGTTGGTTAAATTTCAAAACAATTGCATGCGAAGTGAAGTGTGCATAGTAATAACGGACGTCTGAATTCATTATGGTTAGTAATATGCCGATATATTTCTATTTCCTTAACGTTTCTGTTAAGGACAGCTGTACGGTTCAAGTAAAAAAGATCCATACGTTGTGAACTTTTCGCGACTGAATTATTTGCTTTTTAAATTCTCACAGAGTTTTATAAGTGATAAATGCATTGTTTTTATTATTCTATTAGGACCTTGAATAAGTTCTCGCTGTTTCTTTTACAAAATAAAAGCTTTATTTAAATTATAAGGAACAAAAACATTTCATTCAAAGTATTGCCCATCACTAGCGACCACTTTCTCACATCTTTCTGGTAGTATATGAATTCCGCGTCGGAAAAACGACATGTCTTTTGAGGCTATCCAAGAATCGATCCATTTTTTAGCTTCTTCATAAGAATGAAAGCGCTGGTCAGCTAGGCCATGTGCCATCGAACGGAATAGGTGAAAATCAGAAGGGGCTATGTCAGGTGAATACGGCGGGTGGGGTAGAACTTCCCATTGAAGCGTTTCCAGGTAGGTTTTCACTGGTTTTGCAACATGAGGCCGAGCGTTGTCATGTAGCAAAATCACTTTGTCGCGTCTCTGCTCGTATAGCGGCCGTTTTTCTTTTAAGGCTCGACTTAAACGCATCAATTGAAGTCGATAGCGCTCCCCCGTGATAGTCTCATTCGGTTTGAGCAGCTCATTATAAATTACACTCTGCTGATCCCACCAAATACAGAGAAGAAGCTTCGAACCATGGATATTTGGTTTTTCAGACGATGTTGATGCATGGCCGGGCTTACCCCACGAATTTCTACGCTTTGGATTATCGTAGAGAGTGTATCCACTTTTCATCGCCAGTCACGATGCGGTGCAAAAAACCTTTTCTTTTCTGCCGTTGAAGCAGTAGTTCACACGTGAGAAAACGCCGTTCGACGTCTCTCGGCTTCAATTCATACGGTACCCAATGTCCTTGCTTCTGGATCATTCCTAAAACTTTTAAACGTTTTGAAACAGTTGACTCATCTACTTGTAATGTTTTTCCAAGTTCTGCTAGCGTCTGACATCGGTCTTGATCGAGTAATTCCTCCAACTTTTCGTCTTCAAATTTTTTCGGTGCGCCAGAACGTTCTTTATCCTCAAGTTCAAAATCATTATTTTTGAAGCGTCGAAACCAGTCTCTGCATGTCGTATCCGACAAAGCATTGTCACCATAAGTCTCAACAAGAATTCTATGTGCTTCAGCTGCAGATTTCTTTTGAATAAAGTAGTGCAATAAAATTCCCCGCAAATACACTGTATTTGGCACAAAAGTAGACATTTTCAGAACTAAGAAAAAATTACTTTGTTTATACTAAAGTGAACTACCATACACTGAAATTTAAGGTTAGATACACTACTGCCTTGCATGTGTGTTACCATTCGAAATTTCACGAACGGGGTACTGCTACTGCCATCTTTGAAGAAACAGCGAGAACTTATTCAAGGTCCTAATAACTTGAAAAACAATAGTATATTAGGTGGTCAAATACTGAATATTGTTTTTGAACAATTTTCAGAAGTTGACAGACGTGGTCAGTTACAGACGTGACTCATTTTGTTTACGATTTATAATGTATCCATTTTACATCTACGATTGTTAGGAGTACAAAATATAATTCCAAATTTTGTAGCATGCTGTGTTTTAGAGGATGACCACATGGTCAACTATTGATTGCACTCACGGTCAAGTATTGACCAATGTCTACTTTTTTAACACTTTACCGACCGATAGCCTATTAATCGGCTTCAAGAGGAAAACGAAGAAAACGAACTGTTGAATAACAATAAATGGCCTGCCCGGTTGCCTGTTGAAAAAGTTGTGAACGAACACGTAATATTTTTATATGAAGGAAAACATTTTCCTGAAAAAATTCTTCGTGTAATTAAAACTAAAGCGGCTATTTCATCCATGGAAATGTATGGGCGATTATGGAAGTGGCCAGAGAAGCCTGATGTGCTGGACTACAGTGGAAGACTGTACTTTCTCATATCAATGAGCCTACGAAATCGAGCAGAACTCGCAACTCTACTCTGTTCCTGAATTGAACTATTTATGGAATTGATTTGTTTTATTTCTTCTTTTATTCTTTAATTGTAATTTGTGCTGGTAATTGTTGAAACTAAATGATAGTAAAATGATTCCAACATTATTGCTTTAACCCTCTTTCTAGTATAAGTGGTCAACTACTAACGAACAGAAGGTCAATTACTAGATTTTTCATTTTCAAGAGCGGTCAACTTCTGAAGCAATTACTGAATTTTTAAATATGTTTCTTAAATTTGTATAAGTAAACTTTTTTTAAAAAGTGGCCTTGGTACATAATCTAGAAGACTTAAAGAGTGTCTTCAGGCATCGACTCTCGCTATTTGATGACAGAGCAAGTGGTTACTATTGTTCGCGTGGAAAACTTCTCTTAACTGGTCAACTATTACTAATACCTTTAATGCAAATTACTCGGTTAACGTGAAAAATATCTTTCATTTCTATCCGTGTTTCTTGCGTTTCGTATTCGCAGACCAGAGTTGTGCAGAATTACAATTGAATTACTCCAGGGATTATAATTAGAAAGTAATTGAATTTCATTCAATTAAATGTAATTCGTAATTGCAATTGGAATACAATTATAAAATAGCGTTACGTATTACGCATGAAGGAGGACGAGGAAAATGAAAGAAAAACCTAAAAATATGTATATCGCATTTCATCAAAGTTCTGGGCTATAATCTGGGCAGCTATGTTTTAATTATATCGTATTTAAATTACACATCTGTTTAAAATACTTGGTCATTGAATTCAATTAATTAATTGAAAGGTTTGAATTATGCAATTCAATTACGACGAAGTTGAATCTAGGTGCACGGTAGTGCACCAGCCAAGTTCCTCGCACTACCTTCTTTTACACGAAACAATTTAGCCGTTTTTTAGAGGCTTATAACTCGGCACTGGAGGCAGATGGAGAGATGTAATTTCGTACACTTGTTAAATGCTACCATGTCTCGATATTGACAAAACATTAATCTTCCAACATTAGTAGGTTCCGAGATATAGGACCTCAAAAATCGTTAAATTTGTCACTGACTGACTGACTGACTGATTGACAGATCATCAAAACCTTTTGGGTACTTCCCATTGACCTACAAGCTTGAAATTTGGTACATAGGTCCACCATAACAAACACTCAAAGGAATAATTATCAAACTTTGAAATTTTACACCTTAAAGGGGTTCTATTGAAAAAAAACATTCTTCTTTACCGCGAGTGGGCACGCCGACCACACATCGAAGAAGTACAAATCCCTGACCCTAAAATTCCTAAACCAAGAATACAAAGAAAAAGAAAACCTCCTGTGCAATTAGAAAAAATAATCAACTGACAGAAACAAGAAAGCGAGCTAATAAAAACGTGGTAAAAAAAACAACATAAACCTCAAACAGGACAAAGTTTCAAGTAGGTATAAATAGGTAGTAAAACGAACATGCGTTTATTAATATACTTAATGTCCACCTTAAAGATAAAAATATTTAGGATTTAATGAATCAGGGATAAGAGTAATATCTACTTGATAATTGATGAATTTTCAACAGAAATTGATGAAATCCCAAGAAAAACATCCTGTAAACAGGAGCCAAGTTCCTATGGCCGTAAAAAATTGTGAGATCAAACGAAATACGGCCAAGTTCGTTAGCTCAGAAATACCTCTTGCAATACTGAATAAAGCGTCTGTAAAAATTAGTCTAAAAGAACGCTATTTAATTTTTAAAGAGTTACATGGAGGGCTAAATTATTCAAACTTGACCGTTACTTTTTAAACCAATAACCATAAAAGGTGTCAGGTAGCGGCCAAGTTGGAATAATTTAGCCCTCCATGTAACTCTTTAAAAATTAAAGAGCGTTCTTTTAAACTAATTTTTACAAACGCTTTTTTTCAGTATTGCAAGAGGTATTTTGTTTGACCTCACAACTTTTTACGGCCATACGAACTTGGCTCCTGTTTACAGGATGTTTTTCTTGGCATTAGCACAACTCTGTCACAGAAAACTCAATTTTCTGTTTACGAGGACGTTTTCTTATGCAACGTTGACCAACCTTCGAAAATGCAGCAATCTTAACGACAAGATGTTTGAACACTGAGTGTTCATTAAAATTCATTAAAATATTGGTCATTTGCTCGCAGCAGTTTTGGATTATTGGCGCGCAATCCCGTTATTTTTCAGACACACTGTGTGCTCAGTGCGCATTTACCTGTCTCGAATGAAACTTCGAAGTATTTACACGCGCTGCAATTAGTCCAGTCAATGAATGCTCATAAGGGGATGTAGAGGGAAATGGAAGGAACACAATTTTTAACTTTGGGACTTTGTTTGGACTAGTTAGGAGGTAAACATACCAAAAGTCCCTACTCTTAGAAGGTGTGCGGGGTGCAGGGGGGCACGTAGAAGCTCCCGTTTTCCGGTTTTCCGGTTATATCTCGGAAACTATGTGTCCTAGCGATAAGACCATACGATACAAAATTAAAGCTGACAAAATGTGCCATAAGATTGATTCGATTCAGTTTTTCGCTATCTCGCATAGCTTCCGAGATCTCCGAGCACAAAGTTCATGAATTGTGAAAAAGAAATGCCTTATTTGACTAGCTAACTCTTCAGCACAATTCATGAACTTTGGGCGCGGATATCTCGGAAACTATGCGAGATAGCGAAAAACTGAATCGAATCAATCTTGTGGCACATCTTGTCAGCTTTAATTTTGTATAGAACGGTCTTATCGCTAGGACGCATAGTTTCCGAGATCTCCGCGCTCAAATTTCATGAATTGTGAAAAAGAAATGTCTTCTTTGACTAGCTAACTCTTCAGCACAATTAATGAACTTTGGGCGCGGATATCTCGGAAACTATGCGAGATAGCGAAAAACTGAATCGAATCAATCTTGCGGCAAATTTTGTCAGCTTTAATTTTGTATAGAACGGTCTTATCGCTAGGACGCATAGTTTCCGAGATCTCCGCGCTCAAATTTCATGAATTGTGAAAAAGAAATGTCTTATTTGACTAGCTAACTCTTCAGCACAATTCATGAACTTTGGGCGCGGATATCTCGGAAACTATGCGAGATAGCGAAAAACTGAATCGAATCAATCTTGTGGCAAATTTTGTCAGCTTTAATTTTGTATAGAACGGTCTTATCGCTAGGACGCATAGTTTCCGAGATCTCCGCGCTCAAATTTCATGAATTGTGAAAAAGAAATGTCTTCTTTGACTAGCTAACTCTTCAGCACAATTAATGAACTTTGGGCGCGGATATCTCGGAAACTATGCGAGATAGCGAAAAACTGAATCGAATCAATCTTGTGGCAAATTTTGTCAGCTTTAATTTTGTATAGAACGGTCTTATCGCTAGGACGCATAGTTTCCGAGATCTCCGCGCTCAAATTTCATGAATTGTGAAAAAGAAATGTCTTATTTGACTAGCTAACTCTTCAGCACAATTAATGAACTTTGGGCGCGGATATCTCGGAAACTATGCGAGATAGCGAAAAACTGAATCGAATCAATCTTGTGGCACATCTTGTCAGCTTTAATTTTGTATAGAACGGTCTTATCCCTAGGACGCATAGTTTCCGAGATCTCCGCGCACAAATTTCATGAATTGTGAAAAAGAAATGCCTTATTTGACTAGCTAACTCTGCAGCACAATTCATGAACTTTGGGCGCGGATATCTCGGAAACTATGCGAGATAGCGAAAAACTGAATCGAATCAATCTTGTGGCACATCTTGTCAGCTTTAATTTTGTACAGAACGGTCTTATCGCTAGGACGCATAGTTTCCGAGATCTCCGCGCTCAAATTTCATGAATTGTGAAAAAGAAATGTCTTATTTGACTAGCTAACTCTTCAGCACAATTAATGAACTTTGGGCGCGGATATCTCGGAAACTATGCGTCCTAGCGATAAGACTATTCGATACAAAATTAAAGCTGTCAAAATGTGCCACTAGATTGATTCGATTCAGTCTTTCGCTATCTCGCATAGTTTCCGAAATATCCGCGCTCAAAGTTCATGAATTGTGAAAAAGAAATGCCTTATTTGACTAGCTAACTCTTCAGCACAATTAATGGACTTTGAGCGCGGATATCTTGGAAACTATGCGAGATAGCGAAAAACTGAATCGAATCAATCTTGTGGCACATCTTGTCAGCTTTAATTTTGTATAGAACGGTCTTATCCCTAGGACGCATAGTTTCCGAGATGTAAGCGAAAAATCGAAAAAGGGGACCTTCTACGTCCCCCCCCCCCCACTCACCTTCTATGAGTGGTGACTTTTAGTATGTTTACGTCCTAACTAGTCCAAACAAAGACCCAAATTTAAAAATTGTGTTCCTTCCATTTCCCTGTACAACTTTTCGTTGACTAGACTAAATTCTCGAGGTTCGTACTTGTTATCGCCGTAAATCGTTGCGAACGATTCGAGGGTTAATGGACTCAGCCGAAGGATACTTAATACTTAACCCTCGTCACCGATGGTCACCTGGTTCAAAGTTACGCGGACGCGCACCGTTAATCCGGTCGCAGCAAGAAAGCGTGCGTGCATTACCACAAATGTAATCGGCCTTCGAAGATTCCCCTTAATGGATCCTTCGTAAAGAGCAGCTTAGCACCGCACCGATTAGAGCGTTATCTTTCGTGCGAACGAACCTTTCGCGAGAGTACGGCAACCGGCTTAACGCGAGAACCGATCGTCGCGACAGCTTTTCGACCGTCCAAGTATCGCAGCAGTTTGTCCACAGACCACGGCGAAAAAACTAGCGAGTCGCCGAGGAAACCGGAGGCGGCTAAATAATTCTCCATTGAAAGTTCACCAACGAAAAGCCGTGTAACTCGGTCTCGTTGATAAATGGTTCGAGATAAAAGCAACGTCGAGGCGTTGATGGCGCTCCGCTTAGACTTTTGTGACTTATAAAACTTACCGTGTCATTATATTGTCATTACCCCCGGGCCCCGGAGTCGCTCGCTTAACAGCTTGTCTCGCGGTTACAAAATTTCGAAATACATACTCATCTAGACCAGGCATGTCAAACTCTTTTACCGCCAAGGTCCTCGTTAAGAATTATAAATTAATTCGAGGGCCGCGATAGAAAAAATATATTAAACAAAACCTTTTAAAAACCACGCTTCTACTAAAATGCACTGAAAAGGAGAAAATAATTTTTTTCCTGGTCCTCCAGAAAATATCGAACCCAGTTACAAAAATTTTAAGCAATTAGTTGAACATTTCTTTTGCTACAAAATTAGTTGTCGGAATAGATAGAAAAATTTCATATAAATTCAAATGAAATCATGACATTAGTCACTGTAAAAATAAAAGCGTGGAGCGCCCGCGAAGATTACGTCGATATAGTTTAGCGCAACAATTATATAAATATAATTTACGTTCAAAATAAAAAATACTACTCCTATTTTATTTCTTGTTATTATTAATAAACGAAATCGGATTAATACGAGATATATATATATATATATTTAAAGTGATATTTAGTTTTTCTTAATTGAAATTAAATGATTTTTACAATTGACTAATTATGGAAATGGTGTAAGTCGATTTACAGCCCGTTGAAGTTAAATTCGCCAGAAAGAAATTTATATAATCAAATTACATATTGATAAATCAGTAGAAACATTGTCAGACTCGACATAATTAATTTATATTTTTGAATTGACTATAATATGCTAACCTTTCATTTTCTCGAAACAACGAAAAATGGACTTGCACCGCTTTCAAAATAAACGGTCCATATTTTCAGCGTTGTTTCCACCAATATTTGATTGTCCAAGAAAATGCACAGTTTTTTTCGGTGAAACACGTCGATGGTGCAATGTTGTGTTTCGGCTACCCGGTATATATTGGGCGGCCGTTTTAACGCAGGAAAGCTACTTATTCCCCGTCGGCTCGGAGCCTCGCCGGCAATCATACAGCATTAACACTTTAACCTACTCGTTCACGAAGCTCTCACCATTCCAGGCGTGGAACACTCCTCTTCCATTCAAACGGTCAACACGATGTATTTAAATGCAACACTTTACCGCCTTTTAGTGGTTTTGAGCGTCGCTGGCTCGCAAGCTGTCGATACGCTAAGACATTTATGTAGTGTACAGTTTCTGTCGGTTCTACTCGATGGAAAAGTTCGATGGATCTATCAGATATTCGATCAACAATTCCAGTTTGTTGCAATTCAGGTAGACAATTTTTATTTTGCATAAAGATCCGTTGTTTAGTTGTAATAGCAAGTGGCATTTTTGCCATATTATAGGGGAAGAGGTTGGGTTGTGAGACGGGTTCGGTTGTGAGACAGTCGTTTTTATCCATCGCGCAATCGCGATAATTCCAATCTGTCTGCTGTCAAATTGTTGTTTTGACGTCTGCTAGTTTTTGTGCTAGCACCTAGGTGTATAGACGTGTTGCTTATATTAGATACGGATATCGAGAGTAAACACATCATGTAAAACTTTCACTCATTTTTTAAAAACATTATTTTGTTGAGTGAATCAATTGAAAAAGGTGATTGCGATTCATTTTCATTTAGGGTTTTCCTTACATTTTACGATGCAATATTGAGTTTTGCGCATATACGACAGAAACATTGTTTTTTTCTGTCACCATAGTGGTTGGGTTGTGAGACACTAGTTTTTTTTACTAGAAACGAACTAGAACTGTCAAATATCGTTGTTTGTGTTGGAACTAAGCGTTTATTTGTCATTTAACGTTTGTTTTGGTTTATTTTTTGAATTTGTTGTCATGTCAACTCCAAGAAAATTGCCCGCAAACAAAGTAATTAATTTTAATGCTTGCTTAGTGCCGTTAAAAATCATTTGCTGCAGAAGAAATGCATAAGAAAGACTACCAAAGAATATGGCGTTGATAAGAGCACGTTACTGCGTTGTGGGAAGAAAGTTGACAGCCATTTTGACGATATTTCCACAGTTTCCGATGAAGAATTGATGGAATTTTTGCGCAGATCTCGTTTTTCACATGCAAACATTGTGACAGCGACTTGGATGACGAAGAGGAAGATCATTATTGAATCCTTCCATTCATTATATTTTTTTTTTACTTTTATTCGCCATTCTTTGCTTCTTTCAATTTTTTGCCATTCTTTTTAACTTCTTTGGCCACTTAATGTCTTTACAATAAATAAAAATTCATTTTTGCTTAAAGTTACATGGGTTTTACTTTATATTTTACCACTTTTAGTTGATTTTTCCGAGTGTCTCACAACCCAACCACTTTTTTCAGGAAGCCAAAAAACATGTCCTCGGAAAATTGGCCAATAAAATTTTACTTGTTGATCAAATCACGAAACTTTTTACATATAAAAGTTGCGTATTTCCTTCACCTTTCCAACGGTATATAAAACTCTTTGATATATCTTCATCAAGCAAAAAGTTACAGACCAAAAACAAAACCCGTCTCATAACCCAACCTCTTCCCCTACATAAATGCCACACTTACTATTATATTATATATACAATATATATTCGAATTTTACCTGAATGCACCATAGAAGCTGGTACATCAGTAAGGAATCATTACAAATCGTTCTATTAATTAAACTTTGTTCTTTGTTCAATTTTTGTAAAAATTGTTTGTAAAAATGTTGGTAAAAATTCCACTATAACTAGGCAACGGATCTATATACAGTGGCTCACGAAAGTATTTGAACGCTTACGTTTACAAATTTTAATAAATAAAATAAGATGTACTAAACTAATCTGTATAGAACAATTTGGTATCTATAGTAAGGGGGATCTACAGTAATCTTGAGACTTCCCCCTTACTATAGATACCAAATTGTTCTATACAGATTAGTTTAGTACATCTTATTTTATTCATAACAATTTGTAAACGTAAGCGTTCGAATACTTTCGTGAGCCACTGTAGGTAAATTGATTCAGAACAGAAGCGAAAATGAAACCTCTACGAACTTATGTTACAACCGTCGG
Organism: Lasioglossum baleicum; assembly: GCF_051020765.1. NCBI lineage: Eukaryota > Metazoa > Arthropoda > Insecta > Hymenoptera > Halictidae > Lasioglossum > Lasioglossum baleicum. The sequence continues at coordinate 9,189,057 of NC_134947.1, read as the reverse complement.
TCCGTTAATAATAAGTAATAATAATAATTCTCATAATGGGTCCGCGCACGAGCGAGTTAATTTAGACGAAAATGTGCCGCAGACCCATTTCTTGGTTGGTATTCGTTTCTCGATTGCTCGATCACCTTTCATCGGACGAAGTAGGTCGTGTCCGCGAGGCAACGAGCGTGTTTAAAATCACGGACGAACGATGTAAAAGCTGATTGAAGTTACGCAATGGAGTCCGAGAAGCGGTAAGCTCTTCCTGTTTCGAAGAAAGTGAAACGGATGCCGCCCACGTCGTCGACATCGACGTCGCCGCAACGCGATGCGGAATATCGTCGTGTCGGTCTCTCTTTCTCTCTTTTTCTCTCGCGTGCGCGCATACACTCGTCCACGCCATAGAATTTAATAGGATATCGTCCTGCTCCGCCGTAAATTCCACGAGGGATCCGCGCTGGGCTCGGCCAGATATTAAATTACGTTTAATAACATTCAGAAGTTGTAAGGCCGCCGCGGGAATGGGGCGAAGGCGATTATCCTTTGTCAGGGGAGCCTGCCCCCGCAGTATGTTAATTGCACCACCACAGACACGCTCGAGCGCGTTGTTAGCCCCGGCTTGTGTGCTCGTCTGCGGCTGCTCCGATGCACACACCCACACCCGCGCGCACACCACCGCGTGTACGCCACTTTACCAGATCTTTTCATTAATTAAGACCGCCACCGAGACACCGGTGTCGCGTTCACGCGGCCATTCGATTCTTCTCCGCGCCGCGTAGTCGACTGTTTCTATAAAATAGGTGGAATTCATTCTACACATTCCACATATAGTCCAGTCGGCAGGTCGAAAAAAAGGCGTCTACCTGGAAAATATTCCGAACTTAATGAAATTTTGACACATCATTTAGGGGTACTCTGGGGTGTCGAATCTGAGTTTTCGACCTCGAGGACCCTGTGTTAACTTGGGGAGGGGGAAAAAACCACGATTTTTGTTACCTGTTTTTGGTATTTCGCCTATAACTCAAAAACTGTGGGTCCTATGAACTTTTGTCTTCAATTTTTGGAAAGAGCATTAAATTTCCTTCAAATTCCACTGGTCAATCTTTTTTTTTACCAAATAGGCACTGAGAGACAGGCGTTCAAAATTAGGAAATTTTAAGTGGCAACTGACGAATATAGGGAAAGACGGAGCAAATTACACTGTCCAACAACAAAAATGTTTCCATATAACTGTTGGGTGTATCTTATACAGTTTTTAGCGCTGATTCCGAATCTGGTCTTAATTTTTCTCCTACACGCACAGTTTTTGAGAAATTTGAGTTTGAAAAAAAAACACGTTTTTCGATTTTGAACAGATATTATGATGTTATTATAAAAGATATTGTATTATTCTTTACAGCAAAAGATTCTCTAGACTTTCCCGAATCCAGTGATGTGCAATAGTAATACATTATGATTGTTTAAACATGTTTAAACAATCATTAAAGACGAAGGGGCATCACTTTTGTACACATTTTTGAGGATATTTTTCAATGTAAAAAAAAAATGAGAGTGTACATAGTATGTAGATTATATGTAGATAGGTTGAAAAACTAAATTTGTGAGCCAAAAACCTGCAATTTCCTGCTAAATGTCACAATGTGTGGTTCAAAATGACATTTTGAGAAACATTTCCTAATTTTGAACACCTGTTTCTCGGTACCTATTGGATCAAAAAATACGGTTGACTAGTGAAATTTGAAGGAAATTTAATGCTCTTTCCAAAAATGAAAAAAAAACGTTCGTAGGACCCATAGTTTTTGAGTTATAGGCGAAATACCAAAAACAGGTAACAAAAATCGTGGTTTTTTCCCCCTCCCCAAGTTAGCACAAGGTCCTCGAGGTCGAAAACTCAGATTCGACACCCCAGAGTACCCCAAAATGACGTGTCAAAATTTCATTAAGTTCAGAATATTTTCCAGGTAAAAGTACCTGGCGACTGGACTAATAGTCAAGTAGGTTCAAACTCGGTCTTTACGCTAGCTAATACTTCATTCAGATGGACTAGAAAGGACAAGGTCTTATATTAGTCCAGTCAATGAATGCTCGTAAGGGGGGTGTAGAGGGAAATGGAAGGAACACAATTTTTTACTTTGGGACTTCGTTTGGATTAGTTAGGAAGTAAACATACTAAAAGTCCCTACTACTAGCAGGTGAGCTGTGTACAGGGTGGCACGTAGAAGGTCCCCATTTTCGGTTTTCCGCTTACATCTCGGAAACTATGTGTCCTAGCGATAAGACCATTCTATACAAAATTAAAGCTGACAAAATGTGCCATAAGATTCACTTTTCGGTATTTCGCATAGTTTTCGAGATATCCGCACTCAAAGTTCACTAATTGTGAAAAAGAAATTTTTGCCTTATTTGACTAGCTAACTCTTCAGCACAATTAGTGGACTTTGAGTGCGGATATCTCGGAAACCATGCGAGATAATTTTGTATAGAATGGTCTTATCGCTAGGACGCATAATTTTCGAGATGTAAGCGGAAACCGAAAAGGGGACCTTCTACGTGCAATTTGGAGTTGAAATTGACGAATTGAAGTTGAATTTGTGGAATTGACGTTGAAACTCAAAAATTGAAGTGGAAATTAAAAAAGTGAAGTTGAAAGTGAAGTGGAATTTGAGAAATTGATGTTGAAATTGAAGTTGAAATTGAGAAATTGATGTTCAAACTCAAAAATTGAAATGGAAATTGAAAAATTGAAGTTGATGTTGAATTTGAAAGATTCAAGTTGAAATTGAGAAATTGATGTTGAAACTGAGAAGTTGAAGTTGAATTTGAAAAATTGATGTTGAAACTGAAAAATAGAAGTTGAAATTGATAAATTCATGTCAAAATTGAAATTGAAATTGAGAAATTATTGTTGAAACTGAAAAATTTATTTGAAAATTGAAAAATTAATATTGACATTGAAAAATTGATATTGACATTGAAAAATTGAAGTTGAAATTGAGAAATTGATGTTGAAACAGAAAAATAGAAGTTGAAATTGAAAAATTGATGTTGAAATTGAGAAATTGAAGTTGAATTTGAAAAATTGATGTTGAAACTGGAGAATAGAAGTTGAAATTGATAAATTGATGTTGAAATTGAAATTGAAATTGAGAGATTGATGTTGAAATTGAAATTGAGAAATTGTTGTTGAGACTGAAAAATTGATTTGGAAATTGGAAAATTAATATTGACATTGAAAAATTGATATTGATATTGAAAAATTGAAGTTGAAATAGAAAATAATTCGTGAATATAATTCGTTTCCACACTGAGATTTCACGACATGTATTGTATATATTTGCGTGTGTACAACGGTGCCTTATCAATTTGTCCGCCAGTGTATCTCCGACAGCAGTACGTATTAAATATTGGTCGTAACAAAAGAACGTGCTCTCTCACTTTATAAATAAAATACTACCAAACAGATTTTGAAACTACGGGAAAAATTAGTTATTTTTGGCGACGATTTCGGTCGAACTCACCACTGTGAGGCGACCGCGTGAAATTGTATGCAGATGCGAAAAGAAACGGGATAATGTTCCCCGGGCATGCGGAATAGCCAGAAACGTCGTTCAGGGTCGTCCGGGCAGGGCGCGAATCTAGCACGATCGAAGCCCTAACGAGCAAAAAAATAGGAAATTATATAGCCCACGATGCCTGGGAAGCGATAACGCGAACGAAACGGGAGAGCGAGCGTCGCGATCCGCTCCTGAATTTACGAAGCACCATGGCGCGGGCGGCGAGGGTGCAGGGGCGTACAGACGTGGCGCCGGGCGTCCCGACGCCCAGACTGGCAGGGGCCGCACGCACGTTGACCGTGAAACGGGAGGCGGATGACTGCGATAAACACTCTGCTTTCGCGACAGCTTAGACTGCCGGCTTCTCGTCTCTGATAGATTTCTCCGGGAAATTACACCCCCTCCACCCAGCGTCGTAATTCTTTCCCTCCGATAAATAAACTATCGACCTCGCTGTATCGGGATTTTCCTCGCTGCACGGGCAAAGAGAATTTACGCCTGTAAATGCAATTATGTTCGCGTTCATATTAATCTTAAAGCTTAAGGCGTAAGAAAAAGTTGAGCAAAATCAGTGAAAATCGATAACCTTAAGGGGGCTGTTTTCGCCCTTTCAAAGAGGTGGATGCCCGGACAAAATACGTGTCAAATATTCTTCCGAAAACTATCGCATAAATTTTATCAAAATTTTATTACAAAAATGAGGGCTGTGTTTCCGTTTACGTCCGTTGTCAGTATTGGATGAAATTTTGGGAAATAGGTTCTTTCTTGACTAAACTGATGTGTGATTGTCAGAAGGATTTTTGGCGACTCGAAAAACAAAATTTTTACCATTTCAATGTCAGTCCCTACCTTACCGACAAATTGTTATTACTATTTTAATGTCAATCTAGAGACTAAGTAGAGGTGGCATTAAGGATGATTCAATCATGGATCACATGTGTGAATTTTTATGGCGCTATGAGGTCAACAAAGCTGGTGATGATCCATTCTTGCTATGTATAGTATGTATTTGAACGTTAGTAAAATTGGTTACTAACTTAAAACGTTAGTAATGGTGTTTTAGAGTAATTTAAATTGAAATATCTCCTGAACTATACTAACTTTCCGACTTACATTGGTTAGTACTTTTTTATAAAGAATGTCCAGCTGCATCGATTGATGTATTAAAAACTACCTGATTCCATCATAAAAATGAAGGTGACCTTCATATCTCTGAAAAAAATAACATAGAAACAAAAATTCTTTTGGTATCGCATGAGCCCCATTTTACCATTCAATTTATTGTCTTACAGACATATTTGCCGTATCTTTAAAAACAACAAAGATATATTTAAGGTGGTCAAGTTAGGGGTGAAATAAGGTTGAGAACCGTCGGTTTAAGAAATTGGCCACAGTTTTGCGGGGAGTGTTCTCGGTCGGGGGGAGGACGGCTCCGAGGCAAGAAGACGAGGTTCCATGATGAGGGGGCACGCGCGACACGGGGTTCGCTCGATTTCCGCTCGTGTCCTTCCCCCTAGGACACAGGGAGCCGGGAGGATCGATAAAGTTCGAGGGTTCGGTTCCCCCGTCGCTCCCCCGTCTCCACCGAGCCCTGCGTATGGAATTAGGAATTCTTACATGGAGGGTTCCCGTGTACGCGATATTTATTCCGTGGTTCGGGGGTGGTGGCCACCCTTTTCATTCGCCCTCGGCGCCGAGCAATATCCGCGGGGGGTCACCGAATCGCCCTGGCAACACAATGCTCCGTGAAGGAACGTGTACGATCACGGGGGCTCCCTGTTTCTACGATCCAAATTTCCAACCCTACTTTTACACTCCGCGATATCACTTTTACCGAGCCAAGTGTCGCCGATAAATTGCCGGCCATCCCCGCCCGCGGCCCCGAGATCGTCGTCGCCGATAACAGTCTGTTTGGAAACGGCGCGTTCCGAACGGGGAAAGCGTTATGAATGCTTTACAGCTCCGCTCTCGCCGATGCTCGAATCGCTTCTCCTGTCCAAATCGACCCCTCGCACAGTGACCCGAGCGCAGTGTTGGGGAATATTTAAATAAATTATTATTTCAGTAAAAATTGAAATATCAAGTTATTTGTTATTTGGATATTCGAATAAAAAGCAAAAATAATTATTTCTTATTTGAGCAAGTCTAAATAAATTATTTAAAAGCATAACGTTAATTGTACTTTTATCTATTAACTAGCTTTTGCCCCCCGCGGCTTCGCTCGCACAGGAAACCGTTTAATGCCCTCGGAAATTGATATTGTTTCTACATAAAACCTTTTAACCCCCCATTCAGCCCTATAGAGTTTTAATTTTATGTCTTAGGGGATCAATTTTTTGAAATGCCGAAATAGGTGTTTGATTAATTATATCAAAGAGCATTAAGACCAAGTTTCAAGCAAATCCGACCACAAATAAAATATTCCTCATACAAACGTTGCAAAACCTTTTCACCCCCTTAGGGATTGAATTTTTAAAAATGCCGAAACAGGTGTTTGATTAATTATATCAAAGAGCATTAAGACCAAGTTTCAAGCAAATCCGACCACAAATAAAATATTCCTCATACAAACGTTGCAACCACTTTTCACCCCCTCGGGGGTTGAATTTTTTAAAATGCCGAAACAGGTGTTTGATTAATTATATCAAAGAGCATTAAGACCAAGTTTCAAGCAAATCCGACCACAAATAAAATATTCCTCATACAAACGTTGCAACCACTTTTCACCCCCTCGGGGGTTGAATTTTTTAAAATGCCGAAACAGGTGTTTGATTAATTATATCAAAGAGCATTAAGACCAAGTTTCAAGCAAATCCGACCACAAATAAAATATTCCTCACACAATCGTTGCAAAACCTTTGCACCCCCTTAGGGGTTGAATTTTTTAAAATGCCGAAACAGGTGTTTGATTAATTATATCAAAGAGCATTAAGACCAAGTATGAAGTAAATACGACCACGAACAAAATATTCCTCATACAAACGTTGCAACCCGTTTTCACCTCCTTGGGGGTTGAATTTCGAAATATCCTTTCTTATCCCTTGTATAGTCACAAAGGAAACCTGTGTGCAAAATTTCAGCTTTCTAGGTCCAAGGGTTTAGCCTGGGCGTTGATGAGTGAGTGAGTCAGGTCTGTCTTTTTATACATATATGTATGTATATGTATATATAATATGTAGATAACACTAAATTATTATTTATTATTCTCTGTGCATTATCTATTGTTAAGAAATAGTACGCCGAGTTTTCCGAAATAACAACTATGATGAAAGAATAGCTTGTAAATAGGACATCGATTAAATTGCATTATTTTTTTTAATCTTTCGAATTTGTTTTCACGACTGTTTTCTGGTAAATACGTAAATCCTATACTCTAAAGCTCAATTAATGCATAAACTCAAATTTTTTGGAATTGTGGGATGCGGCGTTTTTCCTTACAACCACGCAGTGTTGGGCAATATTTAAATAAATAATTATTTCAGTAAAAATAGTAAATAACAAGTTATTTGTTATTTGGATATTCGAATAAAAAGCAAAAATAATTATTTGTTATTTGGGCAAGTCTAAATAAACTATTTAAAAGAATAAAGTTAATTGTTATTTGCAAATACAATTTCAATTATTATTTGTAATGACAAATAATAACCGAAATGTATTTTTATCCATTTATACTAAATCTAGTATTTTTATCCAATAATACTAAATTATTATTTCCTATTCATGGTCATTAAACAAATTTTCTTTCCAACTGTCCTCAGCTACGATACTAATATTAATGTACCGTCTGTTGTGCATTATTTGAAAAGTTTTAGAGCGCCGCACAGTGGGCTAAACCGACAAAATCTGTGTCAAAATCAAAGAACTTTCGATAGAAATGAGGTAGAGCGATGAAATTTTTTTTAAATTAAAGTTGAAACTTTGCAGAATATGAGAAAAATAGGGAGATTATGGTACGAACGTTTTTTAACCTTGAAAAAATTCGTTAAATATGTAGAATTTCAAGAAATCGATTTTGCAATATCCTGAGGTCGTAGAAAAATTTTGAGACCAGATTTGAAATCAGCGTGAAAAAATCTACGGGAAATGAAGTACAGCATGTTCAAAAAAAAAATTTTCTGCGTGTGGTATTGGAAAAACCACATTTTTTTCGAAATTGTGCAAGTTTAACGAATTTTCTCAACGTTAAAAAACGTTCGTACCACAATCTCCATAATTATCTCATATTCTGCAAAGTTTCAGCTTTTATTTTTAAAACATTTCATCGCTCTATCTCATTTCTATCGAAAGTTCTTTGATTTTGACACAGATTTCGTCGGTTTAGCCCAGTGTGCGCCGTATTGATAGCTAGATTGGCGAGATTATTGAAGCGTATTGACAGGAGCTTCGATATTGTCAACCTACATTGACAATATTATTGAACGTCTAGGGACCGCTTAATGTTCTTACTGTCTTAAATTACATTGTCGATGAAACCAGTGTCGGTGATTTTCATGGGACCCCCTAGTACGCAGTCTTGAGTAGCGCTTTCCTTCCTGAGTGAGCGGTAGGAGAAGAGCTGGCTCGTACAAAAAACCGGGCACTACCGTACTTGCCAAGGCAATTAGTTTACATTGCTGCTTTCAAGGAAAGAAAGTTCTCCCGTATGGTTTTGACAAGGTACAGGAAGGAGGGAACCTGGGCGGAGGATCCACAGTCCAATAATCATGGAACAAAGTATAGAAGAAGGGGTCGGACACGGTCTGCATTTGAGAACCACGAGAGAAGTCTCGCGACGACGACGTTTTCCGAGGGGAGGAAGCTAAAAGGGATAAAAGATGGGACCCGTGCTCGTTGGATTAGCGGAAAGGTGGTCGTCAAACGGAGACTGGAGGGAGAGTAGTCAGTCCTGCAGGCGCCGTCTGGACTTTCACCCTCCCCGAAACTCGAGGACATGAACAACAACCGATGCGCTGCGCTGGTGAGAGTGAGGTGCGAAACAGCCGATGTTCCAGCAGCGATGTACTGTTTAACACCTCGCGGATGGCAGAGTTGTGCTAATTCAATTACGTAATTGAATTACATTGTATTTCAATTAATAGTAATTCAATTACGTCGTAAATGAATTACTATATAATTCAATTACTAAGTATTTTAATCAGATTTGTAATTGAAATACAATATAATTGAAACGCAATGTAATTGAAATACAACGTAATTGAAATACAATATAATTGAAATGCAATTTATAATTGAATTACAGTATAATTGAAATACAATATACTTGAAATACAATATAATTGAAACACAATATACTTGAAATACAATATAATTGAAATGCAATTTATAATTGAAATGCAATTTATAATTGAATTACAGTATAATTGAAATCAGGGCTTGAAAACAGTTATGATATCGGTTTCGGTCCTTGAAACAGTTATGAAGGACCGATATTCTGAATAACTGTTATGAAGGCCCGAAATTTTGGTTGATATCGCTTTCGATTACGGTCCTTCGTACATGGATATCGGTCCTAGCATAACGGTCTAGGACCGTTATTTTTTCGGTCCTATATCGGTCCTCATATCGGTTCTAAGTTCTAAGTTTCAAGTTATAGCAATCAGGGCTTGAAACGGGTCCGAAAATAACTACCAACATTAAAAACGATTATATTTTGGTCATAATTCAAAGTTGTTTTATTATAACAATAAATGTATACATTATTGACTATTTTTGAAGTGAAACTTCATTTGGCAGGGTGTAGGCCTAATTCGCGTCACGGAATTCGCGATACGAAAATGCGTAACGGAAGTGGTGGGGATGGTTAGCCGAGCTAGTCTTAAATAAAAAATGGCTGTATCTCGAGAACGGTGTGTCCTACCGCAAAAATAACGAAATTTTCGAAAGGCTCAACCCCGAAGCATATAGGGTACGCCCAACCACATGACGTACGTAGTCTTTTGAATTTAAAAAAAAAACCACGTGCGGCAAAAGTGAAACTTCTTGCAGTCTAGTAATGTTTAGAAGTAAATTAAGATTGGAAATGGTAAATAATCCTAATGAAGCGACAATAAGATCAGGAACTCCGAAAGTTGCTGAGCTTCTCTCTAGGCTCTAGGTTTTCGCTTGCAGAGTGGTGAGTCTTGTGTCCAAGAGGATGTGTTTTGTTTTACCAGAGATCATTCTGATTGGTATCCCCGCAAAAGCGTCACCGATGACGTCGAGTCAACAGTCGCGTCGGCAATCGACAATAAGGTGCCGGTCTCTTTGCCACCGATTACAAAGCATCGGCCGACCCTTAGAAGTCGCTGTGCCTAAAGCATCGGCCGAGCAACAAAGTATTAGAACCGATATGAAGACCGATATAGGACCGAAAAAATATCGGTCTTAGACCGTTATGCTAGGACCGATATCCATGTACGAAGGACCGTAATCGAAACCGATATCAACCAAAATTTCGGGCCTTCATAACAGTTATTCAGAATATCGGTCCTTCATAAATGTTTCGATCAAGCCCGAAATGAAACAGTTTCAAAGTTTCAAACAGTTATTTCCGGGCCCGTTTCAAGCCCTGATTGAAATACAATATTCTTGAAATACAATATAATTGAAGTACAATATAATTGAATTACAGTATTATTGAAATACAATGTGTAATTGAAATACAATATAATTGAAATACAATATAATTGAAATGCAATTTATAATTGAAATGCAATTTATAATTGAATTACAGTATAATTGAAATACAATATTCTTGAAATACAATATAATTGAAGTACAATATAATTGAATTACAGTATTATTGAAATACAATGTGTAATTGAAATACAATATAATTGAAATACAATATAATTGAAATACAATATAATTGAAATACAATATAATTGAAATACAATATAATTGAAATACAATATAATTGAAATACAATATAATTGAATTACAGTATAATTGAAATACAATGTGTAATTGAAATACAATATAATTGAAATACAATATAATTGAAATACAATATAATTGAAATACAATATAATTGAAATACAATATAATTGAAATACAATATAATTGAAATACAGCTCTCCAAATTATAGCCCAGAACTTGGAGGAACTTGCGACATATTTTTATATTTTTCTTTCATATACAGTAACCGCGGGTTTACTGTCGAACAGCCGTGTTCTGCACGGACAGTATTCCCGCAGTGACATCATTTTTTTCACAATGTAACACCAAAATTGAATGTTCTTTATTTTTCATTATTATTTTATGGAACTTTCGCCAACATATTCGTGGCATTTTTCTAAAACAAAATGGTACCAAACACAATATAATTTCAACTGTATTTAGTGGTGTAATCGACGATAGGTGTAATCCTTTACATGGATTTTTCAACCTCTTCTTGCCTATCACTTCATTTTTCATAATTCAATTACAATGTATTTTATAATTGTGCTCCATTGCAATTACGAATTACATTGTAATTTAATTGAATGAAGATCTGAATTATAAATTACAACATAATTGAATTACAATTTAATTCAATTACAATGTATTTTATAATTGTGCTCCATTGCAATTACGAATTACATTGTAATTTAATTGAATGAAGATCTGAATTATAAATTACAACATAATTGAATTACAATTTAATTCAATTACACTGTATTTTATAATTGTGCTCCATTGCAATTACGAATTACATTGTAATTTAATTGACTGAAGATCTGAATTATAAATTACAACATAATTGAATTACAATTTAATTCAATTACTTTGTAATTATAATTCTGGAGTAATTTAATTGTAATTCTGCACAACTCTGGCGGATGGACTGTAGGGTAATTGGTAAACCGGATGTTTAGCGACGACTTGGAAGTTTTTTATTAATTTCAAGGCATTCTTCCTGCAATTTATTTTACATTATTTGTGATAGCCCAGGGGTGGCCAATCTTTTACATACCATGCGCAAAATTTTTTCATATACGAGTTCAGGTGCGCCATACAACTCGAGCACTTTTTTTACCTTCTTATGTTCGTTGCATAGGGGTAGTATCTGCTTCGGTTAGGGGAGGGAAAGGGATAATTCATTCGTTCATTAGAACACTAATCTACAATAGTGAGAAATGATCTTTTGGACGATAGGACGATCACTGTCTTGAACACCGCAATTCCTATCGTATAATTGTAAACTGTCAAAAAATTGCGCCAAATTGATGAGTAAGAAGGTGTTAAAAATATGAAGATGGATTCAGTTATGGCGCCTACTTCAAAAGAATAAGTATAGGCGCAAGGATCCAATGCGCGACAGGTTGGCCACCCCTGTGATAGACGATCGATTATCAACCTCTTTTCTCTATCCTCCAATTTTTCTGGACGATTTTCTTGAAAAGCAAAAGAAATATTAACAAAGTTTTAATCCGCCGTTTCGGTCCTATTCACCGGACGCAAGAAATTTCTGATAACAAATTAATTGATTAATTTTAGACGGATTTAAGAATACCGTTATATTATTTTCAACCCATTGAACATATTAAGAGAGAAAATAAATGTCTATGTCGCTGCTCCAGTTGCTTGAAAAATCGGGTAGAAAATTATGTATTTTGCATAGAGATCCGCTGTCTAGTTATATATTAAACTAAAATTTATACTGGCCACGAGTGGATTGCGGATTTATGCGTTTAACAAAATTGTGAAAGAAGTAAGATTTTTTCTCGAAAAAAATAAAATACTGGATACAAAACCAAGGTAGTAAGGTTTTCTGCCCGATTGGCTGACAAAAAGATAACCCTTCCAGCACGAATGTCGGTGTATTTTCCAAAAAAATGAAATATTGGATACAAAACCAGGATAGTAAGGTCCTTGGCGACGGGCCGGAGTGTGGTTGAGATAAACCGACCTTTAATCGGTCGAAGCGGAGGGAATCCCGCACATATTATAACATCGACTTCGCAGCGCCCGTATCGAGTCCCGGCAGCGTCGCGTCTCTCGTCAATCACACCATGGAAGGGAGCCAGAAACGTTTTCTTTTGGTTGACGACGGTGGGGACGAGGACAAAGTTCCGAACGTAGGAACAGAAAGCGAGGCCTATTAATAGCCCCCGTTCGAATAAAAAAGGAGCGCGCAGGGAGCGTAGGTGGGCGTGAGAACGCGTGGGCGTCCGAAGGTCCTAGCTGTCGTTGAAAAAGCACCGTAACCGACCACGGAAAGATAAAGCGTGCGATCTATGCCGCGAGAGCCGCATAGTTCCAGGGATCGTCTCTCTCTCTCTTTTTCTAACTCTCTGAGCGACGTTGAATGCGCACGCCTCTCATGGTCGTGGCTCGCCTTGTTTGGATCTCGTTCACTTGCGCAACGCCGCGGTGTCGCATCCTTCAGGGATCCTCCTATGATTAACGACACCGCGGTCTAACCGGCATTTTGGCAATGCTCGCCGACGCGGCGTCCATCTCGAGTTCAACTCTATGCACGAGATCTCCGCTTTACGTAACGATTCAACCGTTGTGGACGAAGCTTGTCCGAGAAGTACAGTAAAGTCCCATTCGAAGTCAATTCTCGGGTCTGTGTTGTGTGACCAGTGTCGTCAGACGACGTAGAAACTAGCTCCATTTCCTCTCCTCCTCCCCCCCCCTTTCACTATCCCATTCCAGCACCATGCGCACACTCCAACGTCCCCCACTAACGAGGAGACCTCGCGTATCGAGAACACAAGATGGCAACGAATTTTTGTGCGGACATAGCTTACGCACCCTCATGAGCTGTCCAATTGGTTTTAGCCGCCAACGCGAACCCGTTTTCGAGAAAATCGATTTTGAAATTGAAAAAAATTCGTACCACTCGGACATTTTTTTTGTTTCTTTTTCGAAGTTTTTGCAATAATGTACAATAATTTTACAAGGAATAAGCAACAAATTAAATATATTAACAATATAAGCCGAAGTACATCCCTAGACGGAGGGTTGGGGAGAACTGTAGTTCCGGCATTTTTCGCTGGGACCGCTAATGTCTGTTTCCGATCATTCAGTCACTGTTTTACCGATACAGTGACCGATACAGCGAAAAATGCCGGGAACTATAGTTCTACCCAACCCTCCGTCTAGGGGTGTACTTCGGCTTATATTGTTAATATATTTAATTTGTTGCTTATTTCTTGTAAAATTATTGTACATTACTGCAAAAACTTCGAAAATAAAACAAAAAAAAATGTCCCCGCACGGGGCGCGAACCTGGGATATCCGAGTGGTACGAATTTTTTCCAATTTCAATATCGATTATTTTGAAAACGGGTTCGCTAAACGGGCGGCTAAAATCAATTGGATAGTTCTCGAGGGTGCGTAAGCTATGTCTACACAAAAACTCGTTGCGATCCGGCATTTTCGATACGCGACGCACAGTGGGGTATTTGGCCCGAAAAAGTGGAAAAAATTCGACTTCTAAATTTTTGCGTATGGCACAAAATTTTTGTTGTTCGTTGTAGTTAAAGGTCTGAAGAATAAGGCTGCAATATTATTTTTTCTATTTGTACACCCGTGAAGTAGTAAACTTCATCGAAAGTCGAGAGATTTTAAGGCGCGCTTGGCGTTCTTAAACAGTCTCTAAGACAGCGTCTGTTCATTGGCGATTTTCAAGTGTTTGAAGGAAAATTCTGTAAATTCTTGTATTACAAAAGTTGTTCAGGTAGGTATACAGAGCACTTTCGCATAGATTTTATTTTGTTATCATCTAAATTAGTATAGTTATTAATATTTGAATATTACCAATCATTCTGTAAGCTTTTTAAAAATTACAAACCTTTATTGACAATTTTGTTATAGTATTGCGCGAGATTGCGTGCTCTTTTTGGTGTCATTACATTCGGTAAAGATTCGTGATTATAAGCCAAGTAAGTTTAAATCCGAATATGTCCGGATTCAAATTTTATAGCTAATTTAGTATTAAGCGTTTAGCAGCGTTTCGCGTACGCCTGCATGTTCGGCTACGCTTGGCCTCAAATAAAGAAGAAATACTATCCGAGGTAGAAATTTCTGATGTGTTTTCGGATGAAAATTTATGGTAATAATTTTAAAATGTTCTTATAATATATATACCGGGTGAGTCATTCAAAGTGAAACAGACGTATATCTTCGAAATTAAGCATTTTGGTTAAAAAATGTTTCTAACAAAAGTTGTATGGTTTCGAGGGGGCCATAAAATGGCGTCATTGATTTGACCTTGGATAGTAGTTTGAAAATCACGCGAAGGTCATCTTCAATTTCTTAAATGGAAAACCCTATTTTTTATTGCATATTCTTCTAGCTTGTTTTCAGAGCTTTCCAAAACGCTATAATAAAATATTTTTATCTTAAATACTTTTCAAGTTACAATAGTGCAAATATTCCACTATCGCCTCGCCTTTTCAGGGGTTCTCGATAATCTGAGAAAAAAATGTTTCCAACAAAAGAGGAACAGTATTCAGTCGTCTACAAATTTCAATATATAAAAGTTAAGCAAAATTTTTTTTTTCAAAAAATTGAGGTACATTTGATATTTTAAATACTAAAATGTATTTTGGATTTCATAATGTTGTAGCTGATGTTAAGATGAATCCAACGATATATAATATTATAACCTTGAGCCTATAAATAACGCTACAATAGTTTTTTCCACTTTTTCAAGCCAAATACCCCACTGTGCGACGTCTCCTCGCAAAACCGTAGCCGTAGATCATCAAAGAGGGGGAACATCTTCTTACCGTGATTCCCCTCATCTGGCGACACTGTATGGACCGAATGTGTGAATCAGATAGAGCGCTGTAAAGTTAAGATACTGAACACCAAGTCACATTTCTTAGCTGAAAAGCAATATTAATAATAATGATACTCCTTCCTGATACACAGCAAGAATACTTTTGCGATCCGAACAAGCTAAATGGCCGAACCATGCGGCAAATCCCTGCACGTTTTCATTCGGACACAGCTGTCCATCCGTCGCAAACTGTTCAACAATTGCTGGATAATTCTCCGTATGCGGATGTCCTCGAAAATAAAGAATTCTCCCGAAAGTGAATGATTTGCGGGCGTTGAAGCAATAACATGAAATACGAAGAAGCAGCTAGTCGCTGTTGCTAAAGATAAATTTAAGGCGTGCTTCCGTAAGTGGCAAAGGGCATTGCTTCGAAGAGGACGTCATTAATCGGAATTGATACTCCTTCCTGATACACAGCAAGACAAATCCCTGCACGTTTTCATCCGGAAGGTCCGATGATGTCCCAAACGGTCGCACACACCTGCCCATTAGTCGCAAATTGTTCAACAATTGCTGGATAATTCTGCTTATGATCCTGACGTAGCTCCCTGTGACTTCTGGATATCCTCGAAAGTGAAAAATCCTCTCGAAAGAGAAAGATTTGCTGGCGTTGAAGCAATAACATGAAATACGAAGAAGCAGCTAGTCGCTGTTGCTAAAGATAAAGGCGTGTTTCCGTAAGCGGCAAAGAGCAATGCTTCGAAGAGGACGTGATTAATATTGATCGGGAATGATAGTCCTTCCTGATACACAGCAAAGATGAATACTTTTGCGATCCGAACAAGCTAGGTGGCCGAACCATGCGGCAAATCTCTGGACGTTTTCATTCGGACACAGCTGTCCATTCGTCGCAAACTGTTCAACAATTGCTGGATAATTCTCCGTATGCGGATGTCCTCGAAAATAAAGAATTCTCCCGAAAGTGAATGATTTGCGGGCGTTGAAGCAATAACATGAAATACGAAGAAGCAGCTAGTCGCTGTTGCTAAAGATAAATTTAAGGCGTGCTTCCGTAAGTGGCAAAGGGCATTGCTTCGAAGAGGACGTCATTAATCGGAATTGATACTCCTTCCTGATACACAGCAAGACAAATCCCTGCACGTTTTCATCCGGAAGGTCCGATGATGTCCCAAACGGTCGCACACACCTGCCCATTAGTCGCAAATTGTTCAACAATTGCTGGATAATTCTGCTTATGATCCTGACGTAGCTCCCTGTGAATTCTGGATATCCTCGAAAGTGAAAAATCCTCTCGAAAGAGAAAGATTTGCTGGCGTTGAAGCAATAACATGAAATACGAAGAAGCAGCTAGTCGCTGTTGCTAAAGATAAAGGCGTGTTTCCGTAAGCGGCAAAGAGCAATGCTTCGAAGAGGACGTGATTAATATTGATCGGGACTGATAGTCCTTCCTGATACACAGCAAAGATGAATACTTTTGCGATCCGAACAAGCTAGGTGGCCGAACCATGCGGCAAATCTCTGGACGTTTTCATTCGGACACAGCTGTCCATTCGTCGCAAACTGTTCAACAATTGCTGGATAATTCTCCGTATGCGGATGTCCTCGAAAATAAAGAATTCTCCCGAAAGTGAATGATTTGCGGGCGTTGAAGCAATAACATGAAATACGAAGAAGCAGCTAGTCGCTGTTGCTAAAGATAAATTTAAGGCGTGCTTCCGTAAGTGGCAAAGGGCATTGCTTCGAAGAGGACGTCATTAATCGGAATTGATACTCCTTCCTGATACACAGCAAGACAAATCCCTGCACGTTTTCATCCGGAAGGTCCGATGATGTCCCAAACGGTCGCACACACCTGCCCATTAGTCGCAAATTGTTCAACAATTGCTGGATAATTCTGCTTATGATCCTGACGTAGCTCCCTGTGACTTCTGGATATCCTCGAAAGTGAAAAATCCTCTCGAAAGAGAAAGATTTGCTGGCGTTGAAGCAATAACATGAAATACGAAGAAGCAGCTAGTCGCTGTTGCTAAAGATAAAGGCGTGTTTCCGTAAGCGGCAAAGAGCAATGCTTCGAAGAGGACGTGATTAATATTGATCGGGACTGATAGTCCTTCCTGATACACAGCAAAGATGAATACTTTTGCGATCCGAACAAGCTAGGTGGCCGAACCATGCGGCAAATCTCTGGACGTTTTCATTCGGACACAGCTGTCCATTCGTCGCAAACTGTTCAACAATTGCTGGATAATTCTCCGTATGCGGATGTCCTCGAAAATAAAGAATTCTCCCGAAAGTGAATGATTTGCGGGCGTTGAAGCAATAACATGAAATACGAAGAAGCAGCTAGTCGCTGTTGCTAAAGATAAATTTAAGGCGTGCTTCCGTAAGTGGCAAAGGGCATTGCTTCGAAGAGGACGTCATTAATCGGAATTGATACTCCTTCCTGATACACAGCAAGACAAATCCCTGCACGTTTTCATCCGGAAGGTCCGATGATGTCCCAAACGGTCGCACACACCTGCCCATTAGTCGCAAATTGTTCAACAATTGCTGGATAATTCTGCTTATGATCCTGACGTAGCTCCCTGTGACTTCTGGATATCCTCGAAAGTGAAAAATCCTCTCGAAAGAGAAAGATTTGCTGGCGTTGAAGCAATAACATGAAATACGAAGAAGCAGCTAGTCGCTGTTGCTAAAGATAAAGGCGTGTTTCCGTAAGCGGCAAAGAGCAATGCTTCGAAGAGGACGTGATTAATATTGATCGGGAATGATAGTCCTTCCTGATACACAGCAAAGATGAATACTTTTGCGATCCGAACAAGCTAGGTGGCCGAACCATGCGGCAAATCTCTGGACGTTTTCATTCGGACACAGCTGTCCATTCGTCGCAAACTGTTCAACAATTGCTGGATAATTCTCCGTATGCGGATGTCCTCGAAAATAAAGAATTCTCCCGAAAGTGAATGATTTGCGGGCGTTGAAGCAATAACATGAAATACGAAGAAGCAGCTAGTCGCTGTTGCTAAAGATAAATTTAAGGCGTGCTTCCGTAAGTGGCAAAGGGCATTGCTTCGAAGAGGACGTCATTAATCGGAATTGATACTCCTTCCTGATACACAGCAAGACAAATCCCTGCACGTTTTCATCCGGAAGGTCCGATGATGTCCCAAACGGTCGCACACACCTGCCCATTAGTCGCAAATTGTTCAACAATTGCTGGATAATTCTGCTTATGATCCTGACGTAGCTCCCTGTGAATTCTGGATATCCTCGAAAGTGAAAAATCCTCTCGAAAGAGAAAGATTTGCTGGCGTTGAAGCAATAACATGAAATACGAAGAAGCAGCTAGTCGCTGTTGCTAAAGATAAAGGCGTGTTTCCGTAAGCGGCAAAGAGCAATGCTTCGAAGAGGACGTGATTAATATTGATCGGGACTGATAGTCCTTCCTGATACACAGCAAAGATGAATACTTTTGCGATCCGAACAAGCTAGGTGGCCGAACCATGCGGCAAATCTCTGGACGTTTTCATTCGGACACAGCTGTCCATTCGTCGCAAACTGTTCAACAATTGCTGGATAATTCTCCGTATGCGGATGTCCTCGAAAATAAAGAATTCTCCCGAAAGTGAATGATTTGCGGGCGTTGAAGCAATAACATGAAATACGAAGAAGCAGCTAGTCGCTGTTGCTAAAGATAAATTTAAGGCGTGCTTCCGTAAGTGGCAAAGGGCATTGCTTCGAAGAGGACGTCATTAATCGGAATTGATACTCCTTCCTGATACACAGCAAGACAAATCCCTGCACGTTTTCATCCGGAAGGTCCGATGATGTCCCAAACGGTCGCACACACCTGCCCATTAGTCGCAAATTGTTCAACAATTGCTGGATAATTCTGCTTATGATCCTGACGTAGCTCCCTGTGACTTCTGGATATCCTCGAAAGTGAAAAATCCTCTCGAAAGAGAAAGATTTGCTGGCGTTGAAGCAATAACATGAAATACGAAGAAGCAGCTAGTCGCTGTTGCTAAAGATAAAGGCGTGTTTCCGTAAGCGGCAAAGAGCAATGCTTCGAAGAGGACGTGATTAATATTGATCGGGACTGATAGTCCTTCCTGATACACAGCAAAGATGAATACTTTTGCGATCCGAACAAGCTAGGTGGCCGAACCATGCGGCAAATCTCTGGACGTTTTCATTCGGACACAGCTGTCCATTCGTCGCAAACTGTTCAACAATTGCTGGATAATTCTCCGTATGCGGATGTCCTCGAAAATAAAGAATTCTCCCGAAAGTGAATGATTTGCGGGCGTTGAAGCAATAACATGAAATACGAAGAAGCAGCTAGTCGCTGTTGCTAAAGATAAATTTAAGGCGTGCTTCCGTAAGTGGCAAAGGGCATTGCTTCGAAGAGGACGTCATTAATCGGAATTGATACTCCTTCCTGATACACAGCAAGACAAATCCCTGCACGTTTTCATCCGGAAGGTCCGATGATGTCCCAAACGGTCGCACACACCTGCCCATTAGTCGCAAATTGTTCAACAATTGCTGGATAATTCTGCTTATGATCCTGACGTAGCTCCCTGTGACTTCTGGATATCCTCGAAAGTGAAAAATCCTCTCGAAAGAGAAAGATTTGCTGGCGTTGAAGCAATAACATGAAATACGAAGAAGCAGCTAGTCGCTGTTGCTAAAGATAAAGGCGTGTTTCCGTAAGCGGCAAAGAGCAATGCTTCGAAGAGGACGTGATTAATATTGATCGGGACTGATAGTCCTTCCTGATACACAGCAAAGATGAATACTTTTGCGATCCGAACAAGCTAGGTGGCCGAACCATGCGGCAAATCTCTGGACGTTTTCATTCGGACACAGCTGTCCATTCGTCGCAAACTGTTCAACAATTGCTGGATAATTCTCCGTATGCGGATGTCCTCGAAAATAAAGAATTCTCCCGAAAGTGAATGATTTGCGGGCGTTGAAGCAATAACATGAAATACGAAGAAGCAGCTAGTCGCTGTTGCTAAAGATAAATTTAAGGCGTGCTTCCGTAAGTGGCAAAGGGCATTGCTTCGAAGAGGACGTCATTAATCGGAATTGATACTCCTTCCTGATACACAGCAAGACAAATCCCTGCACGTTTTCATCCGGAAGGTCCGATGATGTCCCAAACGGTCGCACACACCTGCCCATTAGTCGCAAATTGTTCAACAATTGCTGGATAATTCTGCTTATGATCCTGACGTAGCTCCCTGTGACTTCTGGATATCCTCGAAAGTGAAAAATCCTCTCGAAAGAGAAAGATTTGCTGGCGTTGAAGCAATAACATGAAATACGAAGAAGCAGCTAGTCGCTGTTGCTAAAGATAAAGGCGTGTTTCCGTAAGCGGCAAAGAGCAATGCTTCGAAGAGGACGTGATTAATATTGATCGGGACTGATAGTCCTTCCTGATACACAGCAAAGATGAATACTTTTGCGATCCGAACAAGCTAGGTGGCCGAACCATGCGGCAAATCTCTGGACGTTTTCATTCGGACACAGCTGTCCATTCGTCGCAAACTGTTCAACAATTGCTGGATAATTCTCCGTATGCGGATGTCCTCGAAAATAAAGAATTCTCCCGAAAGTGAATGATTTGCGGGCGTTGAAGCAATAACATGAAATACGAAGAAGCAGCTAGTCGCTGTTGCTAAAGATAAATTTAAGGCGTGCTTCCGTAAGTGGCAAAGGGCATTGCTTCGAAGAGGACGTCATTAATCGGAATTGATACTCCTTCCTGATACACAGCAAGACAAATCCCTGCACGTTTTCATCCGGAAGGTCCGATGATGTCCCAAACGGTCGCACACACCTGCCCATTAGTCGCAAATTGTTCAACAATTGCTGGATAATTCTGCTTATGATCCTGACGTAGCTCCCTGTGACTTCTGGATATCCTCGAAAGTGAAAAATCCTCTCGAAAGAGAAAGATTTGCTGGCGTTGAAGCAATAACATGAAATACGAAGAAGCAGCTAGTCGCTGTTGCTAAAGATAAAGGCGTGTTTCCGTAAGCGGCAAAGAGCAATGCTTCGAAGAGGACGTGATTAATATTGATCGGGACTGATAGTCCTTCCTGATACACAGCAAAGATGAATACTTTTGCGATCCGAACAAGCTAGGTGGCCGAACCATGCGGCAAATCTCTGGACGTTTTCATTCGGACACAGCTGTCCATTCGTCGCAAACTGTTCAACAATTGCTGGATAATTCTCCGTATGCGGATGTCCTCGAAAATAAAGAATTCTCCCGAAAGTGAATGATTTGCGGGCGTTGAAGCAATAACATGAAATACGAAGAAGCAGCTAGTCGCTGTTGCTAAAGATAAATTTAAGGCGTGCTTCCGTAAGTGGCAAAGGGCATTGCTTCGAAGAGGACGTCATTAATCGGAATTGATACTCCTTCCTGATACACAGCAAGACAAATCCCTGCACGTTTTCATCCGGAAGGTCCGATGATGTCCCAAACGGTCGCACACACCTGCCCATTAGTCGCAAATTGTTCAACAATTGCTGGATAATTCTGCTTATGATCCTGACGTAGCTCCCTGTGACTTCTGGATATCCTCGAAAGTGAAAAATCCTCTCGAAAGAGAAAGATTTGCTGGCGTTGAAGCAATAACATGAAATACGAAGAAGCAGCTAGTCGCTGTTGCTAAAGATAAAGGCGTGTTTCCGTAAGCGGCAAAGAGCAATGCTTCGAAGAGGACGTGATTAATATTGATCGGGACTGATAGTCCTTCCTGATACACAGCAAAGATGAATACTTTTGCGATCCGAACAAGCTAGGTGGCCGAACCATGCGGCAAATCTCTGGACGTTTTCATTCGGACACAGCTGTCCATTCGTCGCAAACTGTTCAACAATTGCTGGATAATTCTCCGTATGCGGATGTCCTCGAAAATAAAGAATTCTCCCGAAAGTGAATGATTTGCGGGCGTTGAAGCAATAACATGAAATACGAAGAAGCAGCTAGTCGCTGTTGCTAAAGATAAATTTAAGGCGTGCTTCCGTAAGTGGCAAAGGGCATTGCTTCGAAGAGGACGTCATTAATCGGAATTGATACTCCTTCCTGATACACAGCAAGACAAATCCCTGCACGTTTTCATCCGGAAGGTCCGATGATGTCCCAAACGGTCGCACACACCTGCCCATTAGTCGCAAATTGTTCAACAATTGCTGGATAATTCTGCTTATGATCCTGACGTAGCTCCCTGTGACTTCTGGATATCCTCGAAAGTGAAAAATCCTCTCGAAAGAGAAAGATTTGCTGGCGTTGAAGCAATAACATGAAATACGAAGAAGCAGCTAGTCGCTGTTGCTAAAGATAAAGGCGTGTTTCCGTAAGCGGCAAAGAGCAATGCTTCGAAGAGGACGTGATTAATATTGATCGGGACTGATAGTCCTTCCTGATACACAGCAAAGATGAATACTTTTGCGATCCGAACAAGCTAGGTGGCCGAACCATGCGGCAAATCTCTGGACGTTTTCATTCGGACACAGCTGTCCATTCGTCGCAAACTGTTCAACAATTGCTGGATAATTCTCCGTATGCGGATGTCCTCGAAAATAAAGAATTCTCCCGAAAGTGAATGATTTGCGGGCGTTGAAGCAATAACATGAAATACGAAGAAGCAGCTAGTCGCTGTTGCTAAAGATAAATTTAAGGCGTGTTTCCGTAAGTGGCAAAGGGCAATGCTTCGAAGAGGACGTCATTAATCGGGATTGATACTCCTTCCTGATACACAGCAAGACAAATCCCTGCACGTTTTCATCCGGAAGGTCCGATGATGTCCGAAAGCGACGAACACACCTGCCCATTCGTGGCAAATTGTTCAACAATTAACCATTATTGCTGGATAATTCTGCTTATGATCCTGACGTAGCTCCCTGAGACTTCTGGACGTCCTCGAAAATGAAAAATCCTCTCGAAAGAGAAAGATTTGCAGGCGTTGAAGCAATAACATGAAATACGAGAAGCAGTTAGTCGCTGTTGCTAAAGATAAAGGCGTGTTTCCGTAAGCGGCAAAGGGCAATGCTTCGAAGAGGACGTGATTAATATTGATCGGGAATGATAGTCCTTCCTGATACACAGCAACGATGAATACTTTTGCGATCCGAAGAATTTACCTTTAATTTAGTCCACGTTCCTGGCGAGACTCGGTGTCCAGCAGAGACGACGTCCGACGCCGGGTTGCTCGGAAAATAGGACGCCGGCCTGCTTTCGATGATCAGGATGTAAATGTTTATCGGTCGATCGCCAATAAAAACAGCAGCAGCCGCCGCGCAAGCTTTCAGCGACTTCCTGCCGACCACCGACGAACCAGATCACGGTGTAGCCATCGCGTCGGTGAAAATTAGATGTCTATGCCGCTGCCGGATGGTGCTGACGAATCTATTTCTCGTCCCATCCTCCCCCGCGGCAGATCCTCCGCCGCGAAACAGCTCCGAACCTATCTCTACCGTCAATTTGTCTGGCTATTGCTGGCCAATTCTTCGCCGTGTTCGACACGGGACATATCGCTTCACAAATTGTCCAACGTCACCAGGCTCCGTGTTTTCTGCGGTTCGCAGGCTGTAGCTGAAACCGGAGCAGCACACGACGGGCTACAATGGGCGAAAATAATTCTGTGGTTGCAGAGTTGGGCATTTAAATAATAACCAAACGTGTGATTGTAATTGCACATAATAACTACACTTTCTATTCGCATAGAAGTCATTGAAATAATGCCAAAAGTGATCTATTTATTATTTCTTATAAACGAGAATTTAAAACCATAGCTTTTAATGAATTCTACTTCTGAACGCTCGATTTTGTAACGAGTAAGTGTACTGCGTTCTTGTATTTCTGTTAATAACGCGATATAAAACGCATTTTGTTGGATTTGTTTTGCATGGTTAATTATTTGTTAAGTCCTCGCACTGTGTATACAAAACATTTACTTAATATACGAAAAAATTTCTGTTTTGTTTATAAGTCAAATTGTGAGTAATACTAGTCTACTTGGTTTCATCAAAGAAACGGAATTAATAAACAAATTTCAATGAATTAAGAATTGAGATGACCGCAATTAAAGAACGCTGTAAGCGACGAAATGAACATTCCGAGGAAAATCCGTGTGAAACTTGTTAGAATGCAATTTACTTCAGACACTTAACAAAAATTACAATTTGTAGTTAATAAAACTTTAAAACGATATATATCGTTACTTCTACATACAGTAAGGAGCATAACTGATTCAACACTCTTTAAATCAGAATAACTCTTTTATGAATGGACCAAACGACTTCAATTTCTCTGTAAGGCTAGAAGAATTAGTTCAGTAAATGGCGTCTAAAAAATATGTTGAAGAAATGCATTTGGACGAAATTGTGAAAAACAATAGTAAAAATTGATTTTTACTACGTTTTTAGCTGGCCCAATAACGAAAATTCAAAAGATGTGTCTGGTCAATTGGTATAAATTATATACGCTCTGAAAATTTCATTGAAATTAGTTAATTGGTTTGCAAAAGTGATAAAAATTGCAATTCTTCAAGATTTTCGGCCTTTTTATCACTTTTGATCGTTTATAATTCGTAAACCAATGAGCCAATTTCAATGAAATTTTCAGAGCGTATATAATTTCTACCAGTTGACAAAACACATTTCTTAAATTTTCGTTATTGGGCCAGCTAAAAAAGTAGTACTAATCGATTTTTACTATTTTTCTTCGCAATTCCGACCAAATGCATTTTTTCAAAATATTTTTTAGACGTCATTTACTAAACTAATTCTTCTAGCCTCACAGACCAATTGAAGTCGTTTGGTCCATTCATAAAAAAGTTATTCTGATTTAAAGTGTATTGAATCAGTTATGCTCCTTACTGTATACTTGGCTGCTCTTTACTTTACCGGACACAACAGTTTTGCCTTTCTCCTATAAATTACGATGTATTTGTTATGTAATCCAGTAGGTTTGTACCCGGGGGTGCTGCAGATCGAAGTTTCGATCCTGTAGGACCAATGGTTCAGGAGTTATGCTTGCTTAAAGTTAAGCAATCTGCAGTCTTTCGACAGGTGAGAGCGCCGCTCAATTTTAAGCAAGCATAACTCCTGAACCATTGATCCCACAGGATCGAAACTTCGATCTGCAGTCGCTCCGGGTACAAATCTACGCGATTACATACGAAATACATCATAATTCGTAGGAGAAAGGCAGAAATTTTGAGTCCGGTGAAAGTAAAGTTTACCCGTACACTTGATTATAATTTTCTGCACGGTAGAATGACTACTATTATTTTCCTGATTTCTGTTTCTCACAGTTCACCTGGAAAATGTATACTTTGCACAAAGATCCACAGTCTAGTTTTAGTCCAGTCAATGAATGCACATAAGGGGCGTGTAGAGGGAAATGGAAGAAACACAATTTTTAACTTCAGGGCTTTGTTTGGACTAGTTAGGAGGTAAACATACTAAAAGTCCCTACTCTTAGGAGATGAGCGGGGTGCAGGGGGGCACGTATAAGGTCCCCTTTTCCGGTTTTCCGGTTATATCTCGGAAAATATGCGTTCTAGCGATAAGAACATTCTATAGAAAATTAAAGCTGACAAAATGTGCCACAAGATTAATTGAATTCAGTTTTTCGCTATCTCGCATAGTTTCCGAGATATCCGCGCCCAAAGTTCATGAAGTGTGCTGAAGAGTTAGCTAGTCAAATAAGACATTTCTTTTTCACAATTCATGAACTTTGTGCGCGGATATCTCGGAAACTATGCGTCCTAGCGATAACACCATTCTATACAGAATTAAAGCTGACAAAATGTGCCACAAGATTGAGTGAATTCAGTTTTTCGCTACCTCGCATAGTTTCCGAGATATCCGCGCTCAAAGTTCACTAATTGTGCTGAAGAGTTAGCTAGTCAAATAAGACATTTCTTTTTCACAATTCATGAAATTTGAGCGCGGATATCTCGGAAACTATGCGTCCTAGCGATAACACCATTCTATACAAAATTAAAACTGACAAGATGTGCCACAAGATTGATTCGATTCAGTTTTTCGCTACCTCGCATAGTTTCCGAGATATCCGCGCTCAAAGTTCACTCATTGTGCTGAAGAGTTAGCTAGTCAAATAAGACATTTCTTTTTCACAATTCATGAAATTTGAGCGCGGATATCTCGGAAACTATGCGTCCTAGCCATAAGACCGTTCTATACAATATTAAAGCTGACAAAATGTGCCACAAGATTGATTGAATTCAGTTTTTCGCTACCTCGCATAGTTTCCGAGATATCCGCGCTCAAAGTTCACTAATTGTGCTGAAGAGTTAGCTAGTCAAATAAGACATTTCTTTTTCACAATTCATGAAATTTGAGCGCGGAGATCTTGGAAACTATGCGTCCTAGCCATAACACCGTTCTATACAAAATTAAAGCTGACAAAATGTGCCACAAGATTGATTCGATTCAGTTTTTCGCTATCTCGCATAGTTTCCGAGATATCCGCGCTCAAAGTTCACTAATTGTGCTGAAGAGTTCTTTCTCACAATTAGTGAACTCTGAGCGCGGATATCTCGGAAACTATGCGTCCTAGCGATAACACCATTCTATACCAAATTAAAGCTGACAAAATGTGCCACAAGATTGATTCAATTCAGTTTTTCGCTATCTCGCATAGTTTCCGAGATATCCGCGCTCAAAGTTCACTAATTGTGAAAAAGAAATGCCTTATTTGACTAGCTAACTCTTTAGCACAATTAGTGACCTTTGATCGCGGATATCTCGGAAACTATGCGAGATAGCGAAAAACTGAATTCAATCAATCTTATGCCACATTTTGTCAGCTTTAATTTTGTATTGAATGGTCTTATCGATGTCTCGCATAGTTTCCGAGATATAAGCGGAAAACCGGAAAAGGGGACCTTCTAAGTGCCCCCTACACCCCGCTCACCACCTACGAGTGGGGACTTTTAGTAGGTTTACCTCCTAACTAGTCCAAACAAAGACCCAAAGTTAAAAATTGTGTTCCTTCCATGTCCCTCTACAACTTTTCGTTGACTGGACTATTTAGTGGACAATTAAATATACTCGTTCCAAATTGAAAATTATAAATGTGAAACAAAAATGGAGAATATTTGCGGACAGATCTGTTCCGTACAGCAATTTCTGTCTATTTCTTCCAAGATTGTATCGAATAAATTGTGAAGTAAATCATACGTACGCAGTA
This sequence comes from Lasioglossum baleicum, assembly GCF_051020765.1. Taxonomy (NCBI): domain Eukaryota; kingdom Metazoa; phylum Arthropoda; class Insecta; order Hymenoptera; family Halictidae; genus Lasioglossum; species Lasioglossum baleicum. The sequence continues at coordinate 9,161,566 of NC_134947.1, read as the reverse complement.
CATGCAGAAACGTTTTAAAAATGTTCTAAAAACATTGATACAATGGCAGCAGAACCGTCGAGGAGAGTTTCCACACGTCCGCGATAGGTAATAACATAATCGGCACGTTCCGTGTATCGAATTGCTTCAAAAGAAACACGATCGAGGCGGAAAAAGGGTTAGCCTGACTACTCGTGTCACATGTTCTAGGAAACGTGCAGACTTTCAGATTTATTTCGCGGCGGGTGATTCACTTGGCGGCGCCAAACAGACCGTCCTTATCTCTTTTTCGCGCTCTTTTTCTCTTCCTCTCTTCGGTCGAACTTCGCCTTGACGAATTATTATCGCCGCGCTCCCATCCGGAGAGGAACACGCCGATAAACGACACAGCAGAAACGCGAAAAAAACTAGCTGCCGACCTGATTTTCGTGGGCTGCAGTGGCGTATCTCGTCAACATTTATCAGAACCGAAATGTGATCCAACATTTACACTTCAGACAGCATAATTTAATCCTTTCACGACTGTGGGACGTTGCGTATGTTCGTTTCAAGAAGAGCCAATAAAATAATATACAGCAAGAGTCAAAAATTAGTATACAACCCATACATATGAGATTCTACGTTATATTTACAGGATATTTCGCAAAAACCAAAGTTTTGATGTTGTTGTATGTACATGGTATTTCTAGTGTCATTTTACAAAATTTTAAAAATACATTTTGTAGATCTGTGTCACGTTGTGTAGCAAATCAATTGTTCTAACTTCTCAAAATAAGGTCAAATCGTATGGGCAAATATTAAAAAAGTTATCGTCTTTTTAACAGTGTCTGAATATATTAGTAGGAGTCACTGTAAGTATGTGATCTTAAAATCAACATTTTTAAAATCGCATACATAATAAATTTTCATTAATCAACACTAACAAAACTCTGAATGAAAATGTTACATAGTATAAAAGAGTATTTTATAATTTATTCAAATGTAATCCTTTAAATATCTCGGAACAAGAAATACATGACTATTGTTAGACCATTTTCATAATTACGTATTGGAGGGAAAATTTCCAATAAAAATGCAAATTAGTAAATTTATTGTGCTTTATTATATAAAATTTGAAATTGAGGGAAAATTTTGAATTAAAATATAAATTGGTAGATTTATTGTGATTTATTTTGAAATTGAGGGAAAATTTTAAATTAAAATATAAATTGGTAGATTTATTGTGATTTAAATAAAATTTAAAATTAAGGGGAAATTTTAAATAAAAACATAAATTAGTAAATTTCTTGTGATTTATATAGAATTTAAAATTGAGGAAAAATTTTAAATTAAAATATAAATTGGTAAATTTATTGTGATTTTTATATAGAATTTAAAATTGAGAGAAAATTTTAAATAAAAATATATGAATTAGTAAATTTGTTGTGATTTAAATAAAATTTAAAATTGAGGGAAAATTTTAAATAAAAATATATATTAGTATTGTGATTTATATAAAATTTAAAATTGAGAGGGAAAATTTTAAATTAAAATATAAATTGGTAAATTTATTGTGATTTATACAGAATTTAAAATTGAGAGAGAGAGAAAATATTAAATAAAAATATAAATTAGTAAATTTGTTGTGATTTAAATAAAATTTAAAATTGAGGGAAAATTTTAAATAAAAATATAAATTAGTAAATTTATTGTGATGTAAATAAAATTTAAAATTGTGGGAAAATTTTTAATTAAAATATAAATTGGTAAATTTATTGTGATTTACATAGAATTTAAAATTGAGAGAAAATATTAAATAAAAATATATATTAGTAAATTTGTTGTGATTTATATAAAATTTAAAATTGAGGGAAAATTTTAAATAAAAATATAAAATAGTAAATTTATTGTGATTTATATAAAATTTAAAATTGAGGGAAAATTTTAAATAAGAATATATAAATTAGTAAATTTATTGTTATTTAAATAAATTTTAAATTGAGAGAAACTTTAAATTAAAATATAAATTAGTAAATTTATTGTGATTTACATTATGTAGTACATTCTTCCATTGTCTCATAAATATAGAAAGACTGAACTCTTCGATGGCGGAGTTACAGCAACTGTCAGAATATTAACATCGATGTCGGACAAATTCGATAAACGGTCGTCGGCGAGTGAAATATAATAGTCGCGTCAAGATTCTAGCCGGAAAATCGGTTTCCAGATTTACCATCGAAAAGTCCCGCCCCATAATTCTGTCAAGTTGATGTGCTAGAGGGGATGATAGTTTAACAGATCGTTTGTTGAGGAAGTAAACGAGAAGCATCGCCGAGGATAAATGAAATTCAGCATCGCTCGATCGTGATCGTAGGAGGAAAACGGCTGGCAGCAAACCGCGCAAGACGGGCCGGGCCGTTAATAAATACGATAAATAACGCTGAACACCGGAGGTAAAGGGATCCAGGGTCTGGTTCCTCTCCCTGACAAGCCCACCGGCTGTCACTTAATTGACAGCTCTTGTATATTGAAACTTTTCGAAGCCGCGGCTCGTTATTTTTGGCGCATCTTACCGGTTCGGCTATTGGTACGTTGGCAGCTGTCCAAATGGGATAAGCCCTGACGTATCCCTCTCTCCCCTCTCCGTGAAAGCAATTTCGTCTGTGTACATTTCACTGGGCCGACCGCGCGAGCGTACTACACCGTGTAAATTATGCGGGTATAATATACGAATCGCAACGTCGGAACCGCCTATTCGTGTCGCGCGCCTTGGATCGTCCCACGTGCGCGGTTGATCGAATCGGTTTCGCCCCGAGCCTCTCGATCAAAAGAATACATTAATAATAATGCTAACAACAATAATGTCGTCCTCCTTGCATACGGGATGTTCGCGGCAGAATTCGACAATCAAACTATTAGGTCGTTGCATATGAAATGTCCGATTTTACGAACAGTAACATCAAACAATAGCAACTATTTCTTATTGATCAAAGAATCACATGTTTCTTGATCGTATTATGGTAGATATTTTAGTAGATACTTTAGAATATAGGAAAGTAAGAAGAAAACGTATTTTAAAAATATCGACTCCTTCCAGAACGTAGGAAAATAAGGATTCAAAATGCCGGCACAGTTCTGCCGACGAAATGGGAGTTTCACCGACAGGGAAATGTTAATATTCTAACAGTATAGTACCAGGCCTGGCCAACACGAGGCCCGCGAGCCACATGCGATTTTATATTTCCATTGAAACTTTTGTTTCTCGTTGTATGTATACGATAATATTAATAAATGAAAATTTGCATGTGTCATTGTTATAATGCGACGAATAACAATAAAGTTTTATTCATTTTGTATTTGTATTACATTTTTTAAAAGCATGTTTACCTAACCGCTGTAACGTTACGCGTGATCAAAGTGGCCCGTGAAACCATTTGGGTTGGCCAGACCTGCTCCAGACATTACTTCACATGACTAGCATCTATTTTTTTACGGAATTACGTTATGAGTTTTGTCCAGCTAATTAGCATTGATCGCAACACTGTGGGGTGGTGTGAAAAAAATTTCGCAAACAATATTTGAGTAGGTATAGCCTAAGGTCTACCCTACTCTTCCTCCAGTAGAGCAGAGATTCGAGTCACGTTTCGCGGATTTCGAGGCGAGATCAGAGAGAAGATAAAAGACGCGAGAGAGGATAGGAAGAAGGAATAAATCAACGTGTCCACTTGAGCCAACGTGCCTCCGATCTCTCGCTTTCTCTTCGGATACCGGTGCGCCACGTTTCTTGACCGAATGGTTCTGCGGGGGTTCTAATTGCAATACGCACACGGGGAAGTCCCGACCCGTTTCTCTATTTAACCCTCGGACAACGGACGATTTTTATAGCTACATAATTGGCAATGCTTAGGACCGTTCACAGCTCTAATTAATACTCTTTACAAAATTTAATTTTGATGATATCTCGTCTAGACACACTACTAGACTGCGGATTTTATGCATTTATGACAAAATTAGTGGGTGCAATTTAAAACAGTAGAAACGTTACAATGATTTAAGAGTGCTAATCTATTTTTCTCAGCTTGTTAAAATGATTAAAGTAAGAATAAATTGTTTATGTGGCTCCAGACGCTTGCAATTGGTGCAAGCAATTTTTATTTTGCATAAAGATCCGCAGTCTACACATTAGTATTACCGGACTCAAAGTTTCTGCCTTTCTCTTATAAATTGTGATGTATTTGGTATGTAATACAGTAGATTTGTACCCGGCGTGGATGCAGATCGAAGTTTCGATCCTGTAGGATCAATGGTTCAGGAGTTATGCTTGTTTAAAGTTGAGAAATCTGCAGTGTTTTTGACAGGTAAGGGCGCCGCTCAACTTATTGATCCTACATGATCGAAACTTCGATCTGTAGCCGCCCAGGTACAAACCTACTGGATTAAGGATGTTCTGGAGGTACAATGGGAGACAAAACTACAAGAAATTCGAAATCCATCAATATATTGGCAATGAAAGCCATTCATGAGTATATTTTTCATTAAACTTTTGCGAATACTGTACCCTCTGTAGCTATATTCAGTGGTCTACACTTGTCGCGTTTCCATGCTAGTGAGAGACAACACGATAAATTTGACGTTTTGTAACGGTTTATAATTTTTTTGCTCTGTAACTGTTTAGTGAATCCTAATAAAGTTTGAACATAATTAATTACATAATTTTTACTACATATAAAAAAAAACTTAAGTTTCTAGTTGCGTTTTTTCAAGGTTTAAATAGGGTTTGAAATGGAATTTTATGAATTCTCCATAACAAGACGAGTTAAAATGTGCAAACTTTAAGTTCCTATAATTCTTAAACGGTGCATTGAATCGAGCCCAAACTTTGGTAATTGCATTAATTTAGTAAGAAATATATCTTGTCAAATTTTCAAAAATTTTGTTGCGTTTTTATATACCTCCAGAACATTCTTAAGGCACTTTCGAGTCCGGTAAAGTAAAGTTTACCCGAGACAGCTATTCAGTTAGTGTAATTGCCACAAATTGAGTAGTTAAACAACAATTTGGATGTTCCCGATGAAAAATGACTCCGGCACGGCAATCGGAGGGTTAAACCAAGTGTGCACGCCGATAGCGAAAATTTTCTTCGATCTGGCAGCCCGAAAATGTTGGCAAGCGGCACAGGTATTTGCGTGCGACGCGCAACAAAGATGATCTCGCGCGTCGCGTTGTGCAGCACGTAATATCTATAGGGAACGCATGCACATGAATTTTGCGGAATCGCTGCGCGACCTAGTGCCATGAAGATATAAATACGGGTCGAAACGATCTCGAACGTGCACGCGTAAACAGATGCGCGAATTTTCGTGGTGCTGGTGGTGGTGGTGCTGCTGGTAAACGAGGGTTGCGTCACTGTCGGCCAAGGGTCGCCGAATTCTGGCGAATTCCGAGAGTTATTGGCACTATCGGTGCCGTGTCTCCAAAAATGACGGAATCATTTGCCCTGTGAGTTTAAAATGAATTTTTCCGCCTATAGTCACCCATATAGTCAATGCACCTAATTTCACTGCGATCTGCATACCAGGTGTGTTGAAAAGATGACGAGAATTTTCATTTTTTCGGAGAAAATTTTAGTTTTTCGGCCACATGACTGTTATCGCCTTCAAAATTGTCTCTATTAGGTAAGAGGTTGGGTTATGAGACGGGTTTTGTTTTTGGTCTGTAACTTTTTGCTTGATGAAGATATATCAAAGAGTTTTATATACCGTTGGAAAGGTGAAGGAAATACGCAACTTCTACATGTAAAAAGTTTCGTGATTTGATCAACAAGTAAAATTTTATGGCCAATTTTCCGAGGACATGTTTTTTGGCTTCCTGAAAAAAGTGGTTGGGTTGTGAGACACTCGGAAAAATCAACTAAAAGTGGTAAAATATAAAGTAAAACCCATGTAACTTTAAGCAAAAATGAATTTTTATTTATTGTAAAGACATTAAGTGGCCAAAGAAGTTAAAAAGAATGGCAAAAAATTGTAAAAAAGCAAAGAATGACGAAGAAAAGTAAAAAAAATATATAATGAATGGAAGGATTCAATAATGATATTCCTCTTCGTCATCCAAGTCGCTGTCGCAATGTTTGCATGTGAAAAACGAGATATGCGCAAAAATTCCATCAATTCTTCATCGCAAACTGTGGAAATATCGTCAAAATGGCTGTCAACTTTCTTCCCACAACGCAGTAACGTGCTCTTATCAACACCATATTCTTTGGCAGTCTTTGTTATGCCTTTCTTCTCCAGCAAATGATCTTTAACGGCACTAAGCACGGCATTAAAATTAATTTCTTTGTTTGCGGGCAATATCTTGGAGTTGACATGACTACAAATTCAAAAAATAAACCAAAACAAACGTTAAATGACAAATAAACACTTAATTCTAACACAAACAACGATATTTGACAGTTCTAGTTCGTTTCTAGTAAAAAAAACTAGTGTCTCACAACCCAACCACTATGGTGACAGAAAAAAACAATGTTTTTGTCGTATATGCGCAAAACTCAATATTGCATCGTAAAATGAGACGGGAAACACTAAATGAAAATGCATCGCAATCACCTTTTTCAATTGATTCGCTCAACAAAATAATGTTTTAAAAAAAATGAGTAAAAGTTTTACACGATGTGTTTACACACGATGTCCGTATCTAATATAAGCAACACGTCTATACACCTCGGTGCTAGCACAAAAACTAGCAGACGTCAAAATAAAAATTTGACAGCAAGCAGATAGGAATTATCGCGATTGCGCGATGGATAAAAACGACTGTCTCACAACTCAACCCGTCTCACAACCCAACCTCTTCCCCTACACACTTATGGGGGAGTAGACTCGTTTTCCAGGATTGCAAGGGATTCGCAATCTCATTTCTCGATAATCCAAAAATGGTCAAAAGTCCTATTTTTTTATTTACTATTGATTTAGATCAGGTGTGGCCAATCTTTTGCATACCATGCGCAAAATTTTTTCACATACGAGTTCAGGTGCGCCGTACAACTCGAGCACTTTTGCTACCTTCTTACGTTCGTTGTTGCGGTTGGAAAATAGGAATAGGGGTAGGAACAGCTTCGGTTAAGGGAAGAAAAGGGATAACTCAATCGCGCAACTAAATTAATTAACTTACGCCAGTTGAAAAGACATACGTTCATTGGAGCAATTAATCTACAATAGTGAGAAATGTTTCTTTTCACGATAGGGCGATCACTGTCTTGAACACCGCAATTCGCATCGTATAATTGTAAACTGTTAAAAAATTGCGACGAATCGATGAGTAAGAAGGATGAATAAATTCAACTGAGAGCTCTCAGGTGTTGAAATTATGAAGATGGATTCAGTTATGGCGCCTACTTCAAAAGAATAAGTATAGTCACAAGGATCCAATGCGCCACTTGTAATCATCCAATGCGCCACAGGTTGACCACCCCTGATCTAGATTCTATGCAATTTTTATTATGATATCTGCCTGAGTAAAACAATCTATGGTATGAATTTTCATGTAACCAACTTCATAGTTTCGATAATTATGAAATGAAAAATGTGAAACCGGTCATGTTCATCGAGCAGTGGTAGGTCTAGTGTTAAGGTTTTCTTTATTTTTGGGAACAAAAGAAAGTCACACGGTGAATATGGAAGCTGGGGTATCATATCACAGTGTTGGTTCTGGCCAAAAAATCACGAAAATCACGAGTAAATATAAAATAAAATAAATATAACTGTCTATATATACTTGAAAAAAATATAATAAAATTATAAGTATCTTTAAACATAATAAATTATTCTTTTCATTCAAAAATAAAATAATTACCCTAAAAATTCAAAAATTTAAAATTACTATTATAAAAGAGTAAATTCTTAGCCTAAAATAAAATAAAAATAACTGTGTATACTTAAAATAAATATAATAAAATTAATAATATATAAAAATTAGAATTAGTCTAACTTGAAATATAAAATAAAATAAAAATAACTGTGTACTTAAAATAAATATAATAAAATTAATAATATATATAAAAAGAAATTATAATTGATCTAACTTGAAAAATATAAAATAAAATAAAAATAACTGTGTACTTAAAAAAATATAATAAAATTAATAATAAAATTATAAGTATCTTTAAACATAATAAATTATTCTTTTAATTTAAAAATAAAATAACTAACCTAAAAATTCCAAAATTTAAAGTTACTATTATAAAAGAGTAAATTCTTAGCCTAAAACTGACCCTACGTAGTCTGAAATTAATTAGAAGATAATTTGAGTGTAAATAAACGGTCTCGACATAATCTCGGTGATCGTCGAACGGGGACCCAGTTCTAGTCCAGTCCAGACTCGTATGGGTCGGTACGGAAATCGAGCTTACGCGAGTCAAATACAATTCGCCGAAGCCTGCACGCAGAATATCCGCTGCACATGCACCGGCCACGTGCATCGTGTTGCTTGACCACCTGCGCCAGAAAGATCTTTGCCGTGAAACGCGCACTTACACACCGATTCGCGTCCACGTCGGCTGTTTTTCAGCGTCGTCGATGCGCACACAGTTGCATCGTATCTCGGATTCCAAAGAAAACGTACCGCAGCGCAGTCCGTGCCAACCGAAGACGTTTCGTTGCACCATGAACCGAGATCTCCGCTCCGATTGCTTCGAAGAGGCAGCGCCTAGACGTGCAATGATTTTTCTTCGATCAACGGTGCTTCTGTGCTCTCTTCGAGGACGCAGTTTCTCGTTCATGGTGTTAATTTTAACCGAGCGATTCCTCGAAGTTAGCTCGCCGGACGATTTGTTATAGAGCTCGACCTTGCCAGGTCGAATTTCAAGAGAACTGCTAAAAGCTTTTGTTCAGATAAAAGCTCGAACTTTCGAGCGAGAGGGACGACGGAAGTGTTATTCGAATTTTATTCGCGGCTCAAACGAGAACAGGTTTAACCCCTGAAGAGGCCTCTATAGAGATCGATTATTTTCTGCACATTCTCGTCTTGTTATATTTAAGCCATTTATTTCGAAAGTGGCCCAAGTCCATTTTTGAGAAAAATCAACTTTGTAATTTTAATATTTCCACTTCTACGTTATCTTTTCATTCTGAAGCAAATTGTAACGAATATATTGAAAATCACACAGGTTTTGTAAAAAGGAAATTAACTATAATAGTTAATAGAATGATAGAAATTTTTATTTCGAAAGTGGCCCAAGTCCATTTTCGAGAAAAATCAAGCTTGTAATTTTAATATTTCCATTTCTACGTTATATTTTCATTCTGAAGCAAATTGTAACTAATATATTGAAAATCACAAAGACTTTGTAAAAAGGAAATTAGCTGGTTAATAGAATTATACAAATTTTTGTGTTGAAAGTGGCATAGTCCATTTTCGAGAAAAATCAAGCTAAATAGCAATGTTAATATCTGCATTTCTACGTTATCTTGTCATTCTGAAGCAAATTGTAACGAATATATTGAAAATCACAAAGATTTTGTAAAAAGGAAATTAGCTGGTTAATAGAATGATAGAAATTTTTATTTCGAAAGTGGCCCAAGTCCATTTTCGAGAAAAATCAAGCTGGCAATTTTTTATACTTATAAATAAATTCTTAGTATCAGGACATTCGTTTTTACCGAATAACAGCATTATGTACATTAAAGTGAAGGAGAAGCTCGTTACCGCAGCGCAAAAATTCATTACTATATGTATAAGTAGAAAGGTCAACATGGAAATTGCATGATAAATGTTGCTTTTCCGTTTGATAAAAACGATTCGACCAACCAGAGACGATTTCTAAAACCGTTCTGTTTGTAATTAATCGTGTATACCTATTCCTTTGGTGTCATAAATAATCCGCTAAGTTTAGTGATCGCAAATAATAGTTGATGTGGCCCGAAGCCGATCCGAAATTCGAGCCAGAAAAACAGTGGCTGAAACATCGTTGTTTTTTTTGTAGAAAGAACGATTAGAAAGCTGGCGAAGGGGGAGGAAGGGTGCCGCGACCCAGAGATCCATAATTCAAGCGCGGCCACATGAATCCATTCTTTTTATTTCGTCGCACACGAATCGTGCGTCGTTGTAAAAAATTTACGAGATGTACGGGGCTGTTACAAGCTCCCCCGAGGAGAGCGTGTTCCTCTTCTTCTGGTTACCCCCGTTTTCAACGGACTCTCGTGCTTCGTCGAGCGGTCGTTAATCTTAACGAGCGTGGATCCGAAGAGGCGGGCTCGTTCACCGCCGCGCACAATTACGGTTCAGTCTCGATTATGCAGACACCGTTTAGTCGAGCGTTTGATTACCAAAGAGGTGTCCGCGATCTGGATCGTCGCTCATTGTCCGGGATCTCTGTTCGATCCTTTTCTTTTCTTTTAACCCTCGCAAAATCCTCGGTCGAGAGATAACTCCTTCATGAAATCCCTCGCTTCCCCATGATTGCTTTGCAATTTTACATGCTTGTTCAATTCCATCGGTTCCTGTTCGTAATTTCATGTTTTAACTCCTTCCACTACGATTTATTCTACCATTACCGTGATTCGAACTCCTTCGTTGATCATAATTACCTAGAAAAGGAAGAAAATTCATATGTATACAAGGTGAGTCCGAAGAAACAGAACACCTAAATATCTCCGTTACTTTTCGTTGTACAAAAAAACTTCTTCGGACAAAGTTACACTGTTTGAAGAGCCACATGTAACGGTGTAAGGAAAAAAATTTTCGAGGTAATTTTTTTACGAGATCTCAAGGTCATCGATATTTTTTTAAATGGAATAAGGTATTTTTTAATACATCAATCGATGCAGCTGGACATTCGTTATAAAAAAGTACTAACCTATGTATGTCGAAAAGTTAGTAGTACAGGAGATATTTCAATTTAAATAACTCTAAAACACCATTACTGTCTTACTAATTAAGACGTTACACAAGTAAGTAAACGCTAACATCAATTTCAATTTCATTTCGTTAATTTCAACTCTGCAATTTCAACGTCAATTTTTCAATTTCAACTTCAATATAACATTTTCCATTTCAACTTCAATTTCAATATGAAATTTTCCATTTCAACTTCAATTTCAATATGAAATTTTCCATTTCAACTTCAATTTCAATATCAACTCTTCAACTTTATTTTCAACTTCAATTTTTCAATTCCAATTTCAATTTTTCCATTTCCACTTCAATTTTAACTCTCCCATTTCAACTTCAATTTCAACTCTTCCATTTCGATATCAATTTCTACTCTTCCATTTCAACTTCAATTTTTCAATTTCATTTCGTTAATTTCAACTCTTCAATTTCAACGTCAATTTTTCAATTTCAACTTCAATTTTTCAATTTCAATTCGTTAATCTCAACTCTTCAATTTCATTTTCAACGTCAATTTTTCAATTTCAATTTCAACTCTTCAATTTACACTAGCAAGTAAACACTAACGTTTTAGTACGACAGTAATGGTGTTTTAGAGTTATTTAAATTGAAATATCTCCTGAACTACTAACTTTTCGACATACAGAGTTCAGTACCTTTTTATAACGAATTTCCAGCTGCATCGATTGATGTATTAAAAAATACCTCATTCCATTTAAAAAAATATCAATAACCTTGTAATCTTGTAAAAAATGAGCTTGAAAATTTTTTCCCTTACTCCGTTACATGTGGCCCTTCAAACAGTGTAACTTTGTCCCAAGAAGTTTTTTTGTACAACGAAAAGTAACGGAGATATTTAGGTGTTCTGTTTGTTCGGACTAAAACCTGTATGTATACAGTAGATTGAAATTGAAAACAATCTTCTAAAATCTTCATAAAATTCAATATTCTTCTCAAGTAAAATATTATTTCGAAATACAATTCTCAAATATCATTGCGTCAAATAAAATATTTGATTTTTAAAGTTGTACGCACACTTTCAAATAAATAGGATTATTTACTAGTATTTGAAATACTATTTTACTCAGCTCTGACTCGTAGCTGCTACTAATGGCCGTTGGGTTGAGAAATACATCGGCAATTACCTAATGCATTAAGTTCGTGAATTTTGAGATTTCTAGGTACAAGGTGTAATACTTTGAAAGGTCGAATATTCGGACCGGTTCTCGGTGGCCGTGCGTCGATCGAGCCTCGAAAATGTCGGAAGTAGATTGGAGCGATGGTATTCAGGGAAGACACGAGACACACGCGGGAGTTTCGTCGTGATTAGTCATCCGTTTGGCAGAGCGGTGGATATAGCGGACGTGAAAAGGCGGTCAACGATTTCGCGGAGGGCTACTTGGCAGTTGGCACCGACGCTGCAGCAGAAACTTGGACGAAGAAGAGGAAGTGACCGGCGCAATGTGGAGCTTGGACCAAGCAGAGAGAGAGAGAGAGGGAGAGTGAGAGGAGAAGGCGTACAGCGGCTGACGTACTAGGGATTTCCTCTCCTCCGCCACGTCACGTGGTTAATCCGAGTGTAAACAAATCCCGGCGATGTATTTCAGGAGACCGAACGGAAAAATCGATATCGGATAATGGTAATCATAGTGTGAAAATGGCCGGAGGAATATTTTAAGGGCAGCGCATTAATTTTAGCCGATCCGCCCGCTCGGAATAGAAGCCGCGTGGATAAACAGCGGTTTTCCGAGCATAAATTTTCCCGCGGAGCCCGTAGCATCGTTTTCATTGAAACTCAAAGCGGGAGCACGCTTTCTAGTTGCGCAACGCTGGCCGTTTTCTTTAACGGCGAGCGTATCTTGGAAATTACGGCCGCGTATTCGCTGATTATTACTTAAGAGTCGGCGAGCGACACAAAAAATCCGCAGAGGAACGGAAAAAAAAAAGAACGGAAAAAGAAACGTTCGGCGAGCAAATAGCCGATTGCGCAACGCGCCGACATTATCAGCTGGGTTTGCGCGGGAAAATTTATTCGCCGCGCGGCGCGCAATTAAACTTAATGACCGAAATTCCTGCCGGAACGAAACCGACGTGTTTCCTTTCCATTGTGATCCCCGGAACCTTCGATAGACTGCGCCGCGCCGCGCCGCGCGCCGACTCCGCGGCATTGCGAATTTTCGATCGCAAGCAATTCGAAAACATTTCGCGGACGTTTCGCATTCATTTTCCGTACATTTTACGGACATCTTGAGTTTTATTTGGCGTCTCAGGCCGTTTTTTTAGATCAGAGTTCTGTTGAATTACAATTGAAGTTATTCGGTTGGCAACTAAGTTCGCCAAACTTTTGTTTCGTAATTCTTTTATTGTATCATTGTATGTATACGTATAAATGACAATGTTTGAGGATATGTGGAGGTCGCGATCATAGTTGCCAACCTAATACTTCACAAATTATAATTACAAAGTAACTCAATTACATTGTATTCAATTATTTCGTAATTCGAAATTCAGTCCCGCTACATTCAATTAAGTTACAATGTAATTTGTAATTCTGGTTCCACATTCGATTAAATTGCAATGCAATTCGTTTTTGCAATTGAAATACAATTACAAAGCACAGTGTAATTATGAATTATACATAAGAAGAATAAGAGAGGTGGAAAAAGAAGAAGAATATCCTGGAGATAGGAGAATTAGTCAAGGTGACCGTTTTTGTTTTGTTCTGTAGAGGCGTTCGTGCGTATGCATTTGCAGCTAGCTGCAAACTGTTATTGTATCCAGAATATTCTCTGTATTTTGGAGGATTGACCTAATGCAAGTTCCTCCAATTTCTTCACCAAAACATTGAGGAGAGTTTCAACATCCTCTGTATTTCGGAGGATTGACCTAATTTCAAGTGTCTCTAATTTCCCCACTAAAGTTGAGGAGACTTTCAATATTTTCTTCATTTCGGAAGAATTACCTAATTGCAAATGGCTCTAATCTCTTCATCAAAGTTGAGGAGACTTACAACATTCTCTGTACTTCGGAAGATTGACCTAATTCCGAGTGTCTCTAATTTCTTCATAAAAAATTGAGGAGACTTACAACATTCTTTGTATTTCGGAAGAATGACCTAATTGCAAGTGGTTCTAATTTCCCCACTAAAGTTGAGGAGACTTTCAATATTTTCTTCATTTCGGAAGAATGACCTAATTGCAAATGGCTCTAATCTCTTCATCAAAGTTGAGGAGACTTACAACTTACATTTTCTGTACTTCGGAAGATTGACCTAATTGCAAGTGTCTCTAATTTCTTCATAAAAAATTGAGGAGACTTACAATATTCTTTGTATTTCGGAAGAATGACCTAATTGCAAGTGGTTCTAATTTCTTCACCAAAACGGAGAGTTTCAACATCCTCTGTATTTTGGAAGGCTGACCTAATTCCAAATGGCTCTAATTTCCTCACCAAAGTTTAGGAGACTTTCAACATCCTCTGTATTTCGGAAGATTAACCTAATTCCGAGTGGCTCGAATCTCTTCGCGAAAGTTGAGAAGATCCTCTGTGCTATCCGTACTTCAGAAGTTTGGCCCGATTTCAAGTGGCTCAATGTCTGCGAAATACGAGCAAGTGTTGCTCGAATCTTATCAAGTGATTCATATAGGATCATTCCTATCGTTCGATGAAATTCGATCGCCTATAGTGTGCAGGAAGTCCGCGGGTCAATGTTGATACTTGATAGAAAATAAGACGCGCGAACGAATTACGATTATTTGCGAATAATTGCACGGCTCCGTGGGCTAGCATGATTCCATGGCGGACGATCATCGCCCGGGGAGATGCCGGTTGCGTAACCGGAAATCTTTTTTAGATAGTCGACGCCTTCTGATCGCCTGCTGGAGGGCATTCGCGATTTCTGCGCGAAGAGATCGGCGTCGCGACGCACGTTGTTCGAACCTGTAGGGGATTTCGGAACAAAATGAATAACTTACCGGCATGAAATATACACGTGTCTCACCGTTTCAACAAGTTTACATAATTTCTTTTCGCAAAGCAAGTGAGTACATAGTTTTTTCCTAAACTCAGTTTAAAAATGCAAGATAATATGTTAATATACAATAATTTTCAGACGCAATTATTTCTTGAAAATCATCTAAAATAAGATCGAAACGTCGAAGTTTATGTGGTAATTTGTAAAATTGATTTGGAATTTTAAATGAACGAACCAGTGCGCCGAATAGCATTAATACATGTGTTATTAACAAATATACGATCGATGAAACGAAATATTTATTTAAAATTACTAACTCCTCAACTAAGGCCCATTTTCAATCTTAGGCACTCAATACTAATTTAAAGAGCATATGAAGATCTATCAGTTTGAAAAAGAAAATACAGGGCGAGTTCAACGAGAAACAGAACACTTAAATATCTCCGTTACTTTTCGTTGTACAAAAAAACTTCTTAGGACAAAGTTACACTGTTTGAAGGGCCACATGTAACTGTGTAAGGGAAAAAATGTTCAAGGTCATTTTTTTACAAGATTTCAAGGTCATTGATTTTTTTTTAATGGAATGAGGTATTTTTTAATACATCAATCGATGCAGCTGGACATTCGTTAAAAAAAGTACTAACCTATGTATGTCGAAAAAGTTAGTAGTTCAGGAGATATTTCAATTTAAATAACTCTAAAACACCATTACTGTCGTACTAAGACGTTAGCGTTTACTTGCTAGTGTAAATTGAAGAGTTGAAATTAAAATTGAAAAATTGACGTTGAAAATGAAATTGAAAAATTGACGTTGAAATTGAAATTGAAGAGTTTAAATCAACGAAATGAAATTGAAGTTGAAATTGAAAAATTGACATTGAAATTGAAGAGTTGAAATTAACGAAATAAAATTGAAAAATTGAAGTTGAAATGGAAGAGTAGAAATTGAAGTTGAAATTGAACTTGAAATGGGAGAGTTAAAATTGAAGTTGAAATGGAAAAATTGAAATTGGAATTGAAAAATTGACGTTGAAATTAAACTTGAAATGGGAGAGTTAAAATTGAAGTTGAAATGGACAAATTGAAATTGGAATTGAAAAATTGAAGTTGAAATTGAAAAATTGACGTTGAAATTGAAGAGTTGAAATTAACGAAATGAAATTGAAAAATTGAAGTTGAAATGGAAGAGTAGAAATTAAAGTTGAAATTGAACTTGAAATGGGAGAGTTAAAATTGAAGTTGAAATTAAAGTTGAAATGGAAAAATTGAAATTGAAAATGAAGTTGAAGAGTTGATATTGAAATTGAAGTTGAAATGGAATAATTGATGTTGAAATTGGAATTGAGGAGTTGAAATTGAAAAATTGATGTTGAAATTAACGAATTAGTGATTCAGAATCAGCATATACGAATACATACTTTTAATCCATCACTTGTATTGTTACACTATAATACAAATCGATGTAAATTGAAGATTTTTGAAAAATATCAGATCATGCCTTTTAGCCGACATCTGAAGGACATCATTTACGTTCTTAAAAGAAATAAGTGCATCAAACCAATTTTCTTTTCAAAATAAAAATGCTATAATTAAAAATTTCAGAAAATGTTGCATTATACGAAAAGGATAAAGAAAAATGTTTAAAAAGGTCGTGTCGGAAAGAATAGTGTCCCGTCTACGACACATGCAAACGAATCTCCCCGAGGCTGCTGCGTTTATAGAGGATTTACTGTAATTCAATTACGTAATTCAATTACAATGTACTTAAATTAGCAGAGCTCTGGATACAAAGTATTTCTAGGTGAACGGGTCTCTTTAACCGTGTCCGTCTAGTTTAACGGTCATTCCTTTATCCATCGATCATAAGGAGGATCGGCAACGAGCGCCGAAAATGGCGGCGGGGAACGAGGCTGCCGTTTCCACCGGCAGGATCGTAAACACCGCAAGGATATCGCGAGTGTTTCGGGTGCCGCTTTATTTTCGTCGTCCCGAAAAGCCGCTGTCGTTTCGTGGAAGGAGAACCGGTCGTTTCGAAATCTGCTCGTGGTGTGCCCGGCGTCGTCCGCCGAATAAAGAAACTGGTCCAGCGGAGGCAGAGAGAAGCCGGTGGTGCTTGGCCCGGCTCCAAGTTTCGCGATGCTCACGAATCTACAAGCGTAGAAACTCTGGCTTGGTCGCCTGGTGCTCCGAGGAACATCGGAAAGTCGGAACCGCGGATCTTTCCCTTCTTCCATCGCGTCTGCTTTACCCTTCAGAGACGACGGTGGATTAGGAGATTGAACAGGGTAAACTGTACAATGATTGGCACCCTAAGCCAACATCGTAGTAGAAATCTTTTCATCTTTTTTTTTGAAATGTTTAAACGAGCTTAACTTGCTGTTATTGTAAGCTAATAGAGATTTTTCCGCAAAATCAAACAGTTTTACGAGTCATAAATCTTTTATTATAAAATATATTCAGAGAGTAACAATCGTAAGACAAATAGTACAGTCATTGGCACAATACTTCTTTTCTTGGTCCGTAGCACTTGAAACAAGATTCGAAAGCATTTTTAAACTTTGTTTTCACCATAAAAGTACATGTTTGTTTAAGAATCGATAACTATAAAACTAAACAATATAATTGAATGCAATAAGAAGCATTTTACAAAAAATTAGGCCGGACTTACCCCACTCCACCTAATGTCAAACAAGAAACGAAAAGAAAAGAAAATTTCAAGAAATAAAATATGCTTGTCCGAATAGTTCGATGCATAAATAAAATATTTGCCTAAATATTGTCTAACAGTTTCCGTTTGTGTAATGAATGTTGTGTCTCTAAACTACTAGAAATGTAATCCACGTTTCTAATAGAGAACGATAGCGATTTCCAGCTCGGTGCCTGCAGCCGGTTACAGACAGCGAGATAAAAATGTTTCTCGTTTGTTTTCCGAGCCATTGATAAACTGTTAATACTGGGCTGAGCGTAACACCGAGTCAAACATTATTTGTATTCCACGATTCGGCAAGAGCTTGTGCACTCGACAAAAGAAATCGGTCTGCTGGATAGCAACGCCACGGGTGTTACGTTGAAAATAATATTATGCGAGTAAATGCAATTCTTCGAAGTAAACGACTGACGTTTATTATTGCCTTGGTAGCGAGTCGGCATTTGCGTAAAGTTATGCAATCTTAATTGGTAGAATTGCTTCTGCAAACAGTGGGCCATCTTCCCCGCGGGCAAACAGGCGGTTCGTGGAATCGGTTGAAAAGCGTTTTACTTTTTAAAAAAAAAGCTACTGGAAGAAGTATACGACCTTTGCCCGGTGATACACACCTTCGCGAGTTTCGTTCAACACAGTGTACGACGTTCTCCATTGTCTGGAATGGCAGACGTTCGCTTGAATAAATAGAGAAATAAAAAAATTGTAAAAAAAAAATTAAACCGACTTCGAAACACTTAAAAAGTACACTAAAAAGTATGAAATAATTTTCATTTAACTTTCCACTTCAATTTTTCAGTTTCAACATCAAATTCAACTTCAATTTCAAAATCAATTTTTCAATTCTTATTTCAATTCTTCAATTTCAACATCAATTTCTCCATTTCAACTTCAATCTTTCAGGTTCAACGTCAATTTTCCAATTTCAAACTCAATTTTTCGAGTTTTAACTTCACTTTTAATTTCAAAATCTTTCAATAACAACTTCAATTTCTCAGTTTCAACATCAATTTTTCAATTTCAACATTAATTTTTCAATTTTAACTACACTTTCAAATTCAATTTTTCAATGTCAATATAAATTTTTCAATTTCGACTGCAGTTTTTCAAATTCAATTTTTGAATTTCACCATCAATTTTTTAATTTCCACTTCGATTTTTCAATTTTAACTGCAGTTTCTCAATTTCAACTACAATTTTTCAATTTTAACTTCAATTTTACAATTTCACCTTCAATTTTTCAGTTTCAACATGAATTTCTCAAGTCCAACTTCAATTGTTCAAGTTCAACTTCAATTTTTCAATTTCGACTTCAATTTTTGAGTTTCAACATCAATTTCAACATTAATTTTTCAGATTCAACATCAATTTCTCAAGTTCAACTGCAATTTTTCAATTTCAACTTCACTTTCAAATTCAATTTTACAATGTCAAGATCAATTTTTCAATTTTTACTTCAATTTTTCAATTCCAGCTTTCTTTTTTTTAAAACGTCTTCAAGACTATCTGGGTACAACGTAAAGAACAGTCCACACATTACTAAAAGTGTCAAAACTTGTGTAATTTAGTTGAATTCTAATACTTTTCTTATTTTATATTCAAAGTGCCTTACTATTTCGCCCACACTAAAAGTCAATTTCTGTAGAAATAATAAATGTTTCGATCGAGTTATTTAATTTTTAGTACATTATATAAAAGTTAGTACCTTATTTTGTTGTATATTCACTTTCTACGTGTATACATGTACGTACAAATGAATACATATTCATTGGTAAAAACCTTGAGGTGCCTTATCATTTTGACCACCAGTGTACGTCAAATAGTGGAATTTTGTACGAGGTTGAACTTATCATGAAATTAAGGTATCGATGTCCTGGCATACTATCTGACGCGGGGGTTAATCCTGTTCCGAGATCATCCGCGGAGCTACCACCTTTTTCAGGAGTATCGTTTTCTCTGAATCCACGTGCTTTGCGCCATCATGATCGATGATGATGTTAAGTTATAAGAAGGCTTATTGAGAAAGAAGATTCACCGGTGTACTCAATTCTCTTATTCGCGAATAAAAGAAATTTTCAAGCGATACCAGTGGCGCACCAAGGATGTAATCTGGGGGGGGGCCGAGTTGAACCCAGCCCTAGGTTTTGCGTGATGACCTTTTTGTAGCCAAAATATCTATCAAAGGTACCCAGGGCTATTCCACGATTTTAATTTTGGAAGCTAAACATTTTTTTCTTGGGGGGGACTTGGCTCCCTGGCTCCCCCCCCCCCCCTGGGTGCGTCACTGAGCGTTGCTGATCTGTGTCTGACTTTTCCGAAAAATCGAGCACCGTGCGTGATGCGTCGTCCGCGATCGTCCAGCTCTGGTGATCTGGAATGCGTTCGATCGGTGCTCGTAGCCTATCGAAATGATAGTCGGCCGCTCGTCCTTGATCTCGTGTACGTCACCGGCCATTAGAAGCCGGTAGATATCTCGATGACCTCGATCGTTTCACAAGACAGACCGACAGGAGCCGGCGCAGCCTTGATCGTCTCGCTGTGTGTACTTACGTTTGTCGTCTGTCGCTGTTCGGGGATAGCGTCGCCGCTAGATTCCGGCATGGAGGCGAGACGCTTCTAGTTTTCTTCGGCCTTGAACGTCAGACGTTCGTCAGACCTGGTTAATCGCGGGCTTACCACGAGGAAAAGAGAACGATGTACACACAGGTCACGTTCAACGTTCGTGTCCTACGGCCGTACAAGTATCCACGTACACTTTGGTGCCAACGATGCGAGGTGGTAAACTCACCGGGATTCAACATCAATTTCTCAAATTCAACTTCAATTTCAAAATCAATTTTTCAATTTCAACTACAATTTTTCAGGTTCAACATCAATTTCTCAATTTCAACTTCAATTTTTCAGGTTCAACTTCAATTCCAACATCAATTTTTCAGATTCAACATCAATTTCTCAATTAGGATTAATAGTCGCGAGATTCTTCTGGGATCTTTTTTTTTATTTTAAGGATGAGTGGAAAAAAGAAGTACATTTATGTTCCCCCCATACTCACTAAAACCAACCACTCATCCAGGGCCCACGTGCCATTTAAAAACTGTGGTGCCCAAGTTGGTTCGGACCCACCTTAAACTGTAGGTCCCGTCGCTTAATAACCATAGCAGTTGAAGAAGCGACGTAAAACAATCAATCAAAAATGGCCCCGTGGGCCCTATACTCCCATTCAACCGATGTGCCCGACGAAGGACAGTTCAGGGACCCGCTATTTTCATCTCTGCCTGAACTGCCTTGTAGTTTGGAGCTGCTACCACTCATGTTTTTGTCTCTCAGAGATTCTTCTGAGATCTTTTTTTTATTTTAAGGATGAGTGGTAAAAAGAAATACATTTATGTTGCCCCCTATACTCACTAAAACCAACCACTCATCCAGGGCCCACACGTGCCATTTAAAAAGTGTGGTGCCCAAGTTGGTTGGGACCCACCTTAAACTGTAGGTCCCGTCGCTCAATAACCATAGCAGTTGAAGAAGCGACGTAAAACAATCAATCAACTAGAGGGTTATTGTTGCTCGCTCGCTGCGCTCGCTCGCGGGTAGGGTTGTTTTTGCTCGCTCGCTTCGCGAGCTCGCGGATAGGACTGCTCTTGCGACAGGGTTAGTGGTACGCATGGCTAGTAGTACCTATAGCTATTAATGTTTTTTTGATTTGGTGTGTGACTCTCCACGAGCCACACAAAGAACTTCCCGATTCGTTAGTTGCAGTATATTATTATCATTATTAAGTGTACGTTTTAAGAAGATTATACGTTTTCAGGGAAATTCAATAGTTTTCTACTTATCAAAATGTTTGCTATATGGCGTCGCATTAAACGAACATCGCAGGCTCGTTGCTCGCTTGGTTCCTTGTTATAGCATACTAATGTTGCAAAATAAATTGTCTTAATTAGTTTTTCGCAAACGTTTAAATTGTCCCAAAATATATAAACCGCGCTCCATTTTGAAACTCTGCTCTGTGCTACATACAATATTTGTAAAGTTCGTTTTTCTGATGTTTTAAAATTCAAACATACTTTTCTCGTATGTTTGTCCCTGATTTTTATGAATCGTAATCGCTTCAGCAGGAACCACTGAAAATTGACTACGTGTGATTTGATATTTTTCCTCACTCGACATATTTACTTGATTCGATATTTTTATTATTGGTGTTAAATTTTTATGAATATTTGCATTTTTCATATAATCACGATAACGAGATCTTACTTTCACTCGTAATCTGGGCAATTGAAAATCTAACCACAATATAGACGGAATTTTAGTATTTTCTTGAAAAGTAATAAATTTTAATATTCCGCATGTGTGCTCCATTAACCAATCCGTTTTCAACATCAATGTTATTAATAATTATCATATAGTTTATATTGATTTTCAATTTAATCTCAGTTAATAATTCGTTTCGAACTGATTGTTTTTTTAAAGATTGTAATATAAATTTTTTTTGTACTTTCATCGATATTCTTTGAAAATGTATTCTTGGGAGTAGAGATGATAGAGACTCACTCTTGCATTGGAATAATTTTCGATTATTGTAAGCAGAAACATTAGCATAAGGTACAAAAAAAAAATTTTTTTTTAATTAAAAAATTTTTTTTTAATTTTGAAAAAATGAAAAAAAATTTTTTTGTGTAATTACGTTTATTTCTTCGGTGGAAACTTTCCGTTCTCTCGTATAAATTGCATTGTTGAATGAACTTCCTTCGAAAAAAAAATAAAATAACTAAAAAACCACTGGACCAAAATGGACCAAAATCTAATCAGCTCTAAGTTACGACGGGGCTCATCGATTGCATCATTCATCATTCTGATCGCGTTGTTACTTTTTCAAAAAACGTTAACGAAAAATTTGATACCATAGAAACAGACATACGCACACACACACACGCACACATACGAACATTTTGATAAAAATAGTCTAAAATGACTGCAATGACCATGAAACGTGAAGATCTGCTAAAAAATCGATTTTCGATTTTCGGGGTCATTACAATAACTTCCCTATAAAATCGGGAAGTTAAAAAAGGCCCCGTGGGCCCTATACTCCCATTCAACCAATGTGCCCGACGAAGGACAGTTCAGGGACCCGCTATTTGCATGTTTGCCTGAACTGCCTTGTAGTTTGGAGCTGGTACCAGTCATGTTCTTGGCTCTCGGAGATTCTTCTGGGATCTAGACCGGCCCGGACCCATAGTCGCGACATTCTTCTGGGATCTTTTTTTTTTATTTTAAGGATGAGAGTGGAAAAAAGAAATATATTTATGTACACTCCCGTATGGGGGTAGTGTGGGACTCGAGGAAAGAGGTGTTCGGTTCCCCCCATATCCACTAAAACCAACCACTCATCCAGGGCCCACTAGTCCAGTCAATGAATGCTCACAAAGGGGATGTGTAGAGGGAAATGGAAGGAACACAATTTTTAACATTGGGACTTTGTTTGAACTAGTTAGGAGGTAGACATACTAAAAGTCCCTACTCCTGGTGTGTGAGCGGAGTGCAGAGGGGCACGTAGAAGGCCCTCTTTTTCGGTTTTCCGCTTATCTCTCGGAAACTATGTGTCCTAGCGATAAGACTAATCTATACAAAATTAAAGCTGACAAAATGTGCCATAAGATTGATTCCATTCAGTTTTTCGCTATCTTGCATAGTTTCCGAGATATCCGAGCTCAAAGTTCACTAATTGTGGAAAAGAAATGTTTGCCTCACACGTTTCTTGCCTTATTTGACTAGTTGACGCTTCTGCACAATTAGTGAACTTTGAGCGCGGATATCTCGGAAACTATGCGAGATTTCGAAAAACTGAATCGAATCAATCTTATGGTACATTCTGTCAGCTTTAATTTTATATGGAATGATCTTACCGCTAGGACGCATAGTTTCCAAGATATAAGCGGAAAATCGAAAAAGGGGACCTTCCACGTGCATTTGAAGTTGAAATTGAAAAATTGTAGTTGAATTTGGAATTGAAGAGTTGAAATTGAAAAATTTATGTTGAAATTGAAACTGAAGAGTTGAAATTGAAAAATTGACGTTCAAATTGAGAAATTGATGTTGAAACTGAAAAAATTGATGTGGAAATTGAAATCTTGAAGTTGAAATAGACAAATTGATATTGACAATGAAAAATCGAAGTTGAAATTGAAAAATTAAAATTGAAATCGAATTTGAAGTTGAAAATGAAGATTTGAAATTGAAGATAAAATCGAAAAATTGAGGTTGAAATTGGAAAATTGATGTTGGATCTCAAAAATTAAAGTGGAAATTGTAAACTTGAAGTTGAAAGTGAAGTTAAAATCGAAAAATTGAGGTTGAAATTGGAAAATTGAAATCGAACCTGAAGAATTGAAGTTGAAATTGAGAAATTGAAGTGGAAATTGAAAAATTAATGTTTAAATTATAAATTGAGAAATTGAAAAATTGATGTTGGAATTGAAGTTGAAATGGAGAAATTGATGTTCAAATTGAAAAATGAGAGTGGAAACTGAAAAATTGAAGTCGAAAGTGAACAATTGATGTTAAAATTGAGAAATTGATGTTGAAACTGAAAAATGCGCGTGGAAACTGAAAAAGTGAAGTTGAAATTGAAATTGAAGTTGAAATTGGAGTGTTAAAAGTGAAGTTGAAATTGAAGTGTTAAAATTGAAATTCAAGCAAAAACACTAACTCGAACAAATAATAGCAAAATGAACTTTGAGCATGGATATCTCGGAAACTATGCGAGATAGCGAAAAACTGAATGGAGTCAGTCTTGTGGCACATTTCGTCAGCTTTAATTTTGTATAGAATGGCCTTATCGCTAGGACACATAGTTTCCGGGATGTAAGCGAAAAACCGAAAAAGGGGAGCTTCTATGTGCCCCCCTACACCCCGCTCACTTCTTACGAGTGGGTACTTTTAGTATGTTTACCTCCTAACTAGTCCAAACAACGTCCCAAAGTTAAACATTGTGTTCCTTCCATTTCCCTCTACAACTTTTCGTTGACTGGACTACACGTGCCATTTAAAAACTGTGGTGCCCAAGTTGGTTCGGACCCACCTTAAACTGTAGGTCCCGTCGCTTAATAACCATAGCAGTTGACGAAGCGACGTAAAACAATCAATGAAAAATGGCCCCGTAGACCTCTAGTCGCGACATTCTTCTGGGATCTTTTTTTTTATTTTCAGGATGAGAGTGGAAAAATGAAATATATTTATGTACACCCCCGTATGGGGGTAGTGTGGGACTCAGAGGTGTTCGGTTCCCCCCACACCCACTAAAACCAACCTTGGTTCGGACCCACCTTAAACTGTAGGTCCCGTCGCTTAATAACCATAGCAATTGAAGAAGCAACGTAAAACAATCAATCAAAAAAGGGACCCGCTATTTGTATCTCTGCCTAAACTGCCATCTAGTTTCGAGTAGGGCTGTAACTTCCCTTCGAAGTTCCGAAGTTTTGAAGCTTCGAAATTTTCCCAATTTAATAAAACTCATTAAAATTTTGTTTGCAAAGTATTATTTTTTAAGTACATTCGTGATATGATCCCGTTTATTAGTAGAATGCAATCTTTTAAATTTAATTTAATTACGAAAAGTCCAAAGGGAAAGTTCAGTGTCAGTCACCGGTGACTGGATGTTAATATTTTTATTTATCAAAAATCGTGACATGGTATGAAACTCATAAGTTACAACTTCATACGTTTCGAAGACTTTGAAATTTCGAGCAGTTGGAAGACTTTGTAGCTTCGGAAAAGTTACAGCCCTAGTTTCGAGCTGGTACCACTCATGTTCTTGTCTCTCAGAGATTCTTCTGGGATCCAGACCAGCCCGGACCCATAGTCGCGACATTCTTCTAGGATCTAGACCGGCCAGGACCGTCCACGGAATTTCAAACGATTCAGAACTGGTTTCCTCTTAGACCGCGCACCGTTATTGCTTATCTTTATTAGATTTTAGAATTTGTTCTCTGCGCCCGACATATTTTCCATCGCTTCCGAAGAGAAACGTCTTGTACGATTATTTAGCGAACGGTTCCAGCGTACCTGGAATTGCCCACAAAGTTTCAAACGACTTCAGAACCTGTCCAACTGGATCCCTGACCAAACTGTGTTGTCACTTAGTACTTGAAAATTTTTCTTGAAAATGCTCTAAACAGTTGACCGAAACGTTGAAAGCTTTTGTGGTAATTTGCAAAATTGCTTAAGTAGTAGCATTAATATATATGTTGTTAATATAAAAACATTAATATATATGTTATTAACAAATTGTCGATCGAGATCAAGGAAACAGTTGTAGTCCAGTCAACGAAAAGTTGTAGAGGGAAATGGAAGGAACACAATTTTTAACTTTGGGTCTTTGTTTGGACTAGTTAGGAAGTCCCCTTTTTCGGTTTTTCGCTTATATCTCGGAAACTATGCGTCCTAGCGATAAGACCATTCCATACAAAATTAAAGCTGACGAAATGTGCCATAAGGTTGACTCCATTCAGTTTTTCGCTATCTCGCATAGTTTCCGAGATATCCGCGATCAAAGTTCACTAATTGTGCTGAAGAGTTAGCTAGTCAAATAAGGCGAGAAACGTGAGGCAAAAATTTCTTTTTCACGCTGGTCTCCTTCCAATCTTAATTTATTTCTAAACTGCACTACTGGACTGCAAGTAGTTTCACTACTGCCGCGCGTTTTTTCCTTTGCTCTATCACTGCGTCATCAATCTTGTCTTTGAGCTTCTTAAACTGCTCCATCAGTTCTTTGATACACTCAGCTTTCCTTTTTGTCATTCTTCCCTTAGTTACTATTATATTATTTAAACCTCACTCTAATGACGTGGTGCTCCTAGCGAACAGCGAAAAAGAATGAGAAACGACGGCTGTATGCTATGAAAATGCAGCGAGCGGCATTAATCCTGTTAATCCTGGGGGTGAAAGGGGGACTACATCCATAATCTCGAGAACGAGGCGAATGACATATACAGGGTGACAAGAAATAACGGAGTTAATCATTTCTTATCATAATTCTGTCAAATCGACGAATTTTGAAAAACCAAATAATAACAACCATAACATGGACGTTTAGTATTCATATATTTAAGAAGTTTCGAAATGGCCATCCTTTGCGCCGATACAGAGGCTCAAACGTGTCTTGAAATTTTCGGCAATGGGCCGCAGCTCTTCTGGCGTCATTCGGTCCCACTCCTGGTACAGAGATTTTTTCATTGACTCCAAATTTTTATGGGGCCGAGCACAGGCCCCGGCCTCCAAAATCGACCACACGCTGTAGTCCATCGGGTTGAGATTCGGTGAGTACGGCGGCCATTCCGCAGATGTGATGAAAACTGGAAAATGGGCTTTGCACCACTCCTGAGTCGTTTTCGCCCTGTGGGCCGGCGCGGAATCCTGCTGTAACGTCCATTCCGGATCGCCGAGGTGCTGTTGGGCCCACAGAAGTACGACGGCTTCGAGAATGTCCCGTCGATACACTTCTTGGTTGATTTTGACCCCTTGATCCACGAAAACCGTAGCAAATCCCATTTTCCAGGTTTCATCACATCTACGGAATGGCCGCCGTACTCACCGGATCTCAACTCTATGAAATCCAGCGTTTGGTCGATTTTGAAGGCCAGGGCCTGTGCTCAGCCACATAAAAGTTTCGAGTCGTTGAAAAAAATCTCTGCGCCGCGCGCCGCACAGTGTGACAAATGGCCTTTTTAGCTGGACAAAATTCTAAAAAAATCGCCTATTTTTCTATATTTATCAATTGATATGTTTACAGTTGTATAAAATATGAATAATTATTAACTTTTTACAACATTTAGTTGGTTTTTGTTAATTAAACAATATATTTTAAGTGATTTATAATTAAATATAATATACAACGAAGTTAGTAATGGATCTATGTAACACACAGAATGATAACAAGTAGTAGATATTATCAAAGATGACGTCATTTTTAATTATGGACAAAAAGAATGTTAATATAATTTACTAATTTACTTTTTGGAGATTCAGACATACGGGAAAGAATTATTCTTTGGTTTAGTATACGGTTTCAATCTATAAATAATCTGCTGCATATTATTGTTTATTATTTTAATATAATAAAAAATTAAAAATATAATAACATAAAAATATAAATAAAACAACAGAAATAACAGAGATCAAAATGAAAGTATTAAATAGGAGCGTTCGGTTGCTAGAAACTAATAACTTATAAACTAATAACTTATAAACAAATGTAAATTAATCTAAAAATTTGAAAAAAGGTATCACGTATCACGTTTGATGTGATAACGTAACAAATAAAACACTAACAACAAACACAGTAATAATAACAATATCAATAAAAAACAACAACAACAATAAAAATAACGAAACTGAAAGATATATGAAAAACGCAAGGGAGATGTAGACTGCACGTTGATCGCTCGAAACTGAAGAAACCAATTTTCATAAGAAGAAAGTTCGGAGGAAAACCTGACGATTGTATATCCATTACATTGTATATTCCTTAAATATACAATGAACGAAACCAATCCATAGGTTTCAACGAGTAGACTAAACAAACCGCTAAGTGATGACAGCATCGGCTGCGTTCGGGCCCGGCCCGGGCTGTGATTGTCACGAGGGTGAACGTAAAACGACGTAACTTCATTGTAAAAATTAGTATGCTATAGCAACGTATAGCAATTTTATTTTGGTACTACAATAAACTAGAGAATCTCTACTTTATAATAATGTAAAAATCATCGCGTGGGGCGACGTGGGGCATATACTAATTCATTGACGAAGAGGAGTAACATGGGCGTTTCTGTGGAAAAATAAGTACCGTCTTTGACACTTAATTTACAAAAATAGAGGAATGTTATCGATAATTTGGAATTACTAAAGTGAAAATACATGTTTTGAGATGCTATATCCATCATACATAGGAAATTTAAATACTCCTTCGTACATTTTAACATATTTCTAGCGCGTATGACAATGTGCCCATTCATTTATAGGTTAGGCGTCCGCCTTTTAGGTGAAGTTTACACGCTCTGTAAACATACAACAAAAGAATTTTAAGTTTTAATATTCAAGGGTTTTAATTCATGGTTATTTTAGATAATATTGGCACAGTTAGTTTTTGTTTATTTGAAAGCTAATTTTGTCCAGCTAAAAAGGCCATTCGTCACACTGTGCGCCGGGTGTGGGGCCGAATGACGCCAGAAGAGCTGTGGCCCATAGCCGAAAATTTCAAAACACGTTTGAGCCTCTGAATCGGCTCAAAGGGTGGCCACTTCGAAACTTCTTAAATATATGAATACTAAAGGTCTATGTTATCGTTGTAATCATTTGGTTTTTCAAAATTCGTCGATTTGACAGAATTATAATAAGAAATATTAAACTCCGTTATTTCTTGTCACCCTGTAATTGTATTCATTTTGTATTTGTATTACATTTTTGAAAAGCATGTTTACTATTGTTTACCTAAAGTGCGGCCCGCTGTAACGTAACGCGTCGTCAAAGTCAAAGTGGCCCGTGAAACACCATTTGGGTTGGCCGGGCTGAAATGAAACGGTACCGTTTCCGCGCGATACAACACGCCGTCCGCTCCGATTTGTTTCAGCGAGAAATCGGTCGACGCCTCCGTTCGCGGAAGGCTTAGCCGGCAATCAAATTCACGGGAAAACCATAAACGTGGCTTATCGCGACCGGAAAGGTGTTCGCGCTCACGCTCGCGATCCGCGCGCAATTTAGCAGGCCGCTCGGCGCGGTGCGGCGCGGTGGTCGGCTGGCGGTCTCTCCGCAATAAATACGTACACGTGACATTCTGCGCAGCAGCTACTCAGGCCGGTTAACCCAGAATCGCGATTATATGCGCAGCGTGTATTACGACGGTGCAAGTTCGTTGTCCTCTCTTTCGTGTTGGTGCCCTCCCGTTCGCTATATTAGCGTTATCCCACGGCGCTTTGTTTTGAGTTTATCTTGGGGATGCGCTGGAAAAGTAGCGATGGCGTCGATTGCCAACCGGTGCAAAACCTTCGGCTATCCTCCTCGGTCGTGGAACTACTGTAACTTCATTCTACGCGTGTCGAGATGACATTGTGTTCGTTTCTTAATATTACACACTGCGGCTATTATTATTATCATTATTATTATTGTTATTGTTATTGTTATTGTTATTGTTATTGTTATTGTCATTGTCATTGTCATTGTCATTGTCATTGTCATTGTCATTGTCATTGTCATTGTCATTGTCATTGTCATTGTCATTGTCATTGTCATTGTCATTGTCATTGTCATTGTCATTGTCATTGTCATTGTCATTGTCATTGTCATTGTCATTGTCATTGTCATTGTCATTGTCATTGTCATTGTCATTGTTATTGTTATTGTTATATACGGACCAAGGTCTTTTTATACAAATGTATACAGTTTTTACAGTATAACAGATAAAAACAAAAAGAAGACATAACAAAAAAAAAATCTTAACCTAAGTCTTAACTAAAATTTACATAAGAATGGACCGCGCGAAACTAAACAAATACAGGTATGATTAACAAATAGTATTGTGCAATTTTGTTTTGAATGCCTGTAACGTGCACTGAGAAAAAAATCCTGTCGAAACAAAAAAAAATATATATTGATTCAATAAGATGTACTATTGAATAGTGCCAATATCATATGAACTTATTTTAATATTTAATACTATTGAATTTCAATAGCAAAACTCATTTCCGCCAATCATATAAGCGAATAGCTTGACATCAATGTTTTCAAAAAAATAAGATATGGCCTCAAACCAATTCCAGTATAAATCAATACATTTCTCAAATTTTTTTAACAACATATCTGATTGAAGGAAAAAGAGAAATATTACGAATAATAATGTACGGTATTGAATCGAATAAAATTTTCAATCATTTCATGATGGACAATTCAAATACATCACGATTTGCTTCTAAATTTCATGCTATTGAAAAGAATATATTCATATTCATCGAAGTAAAAAAACTAGAGGCTTATTGTTGCTCGCTCGCTTCGCTCGCTCGCGAGTAGGGTTGTTTTTGCTCGCTCGCTTTGTGAGCTCGCGGATAGGACTGCTCTTGCGAAAGGGTTAGTGGTACGCATGGCTAGTAGTACCTATAGCTATTAATGTTTTTTTTTTATTTGGTGTGTGACTCCCCACGAGCCACACAAAGAACTTCCCGATTCGTTAGTTGCAGTATATTATTATCATTATTAAGTGTACGTTTTAAGAAGATTATACGTTTTCAGGGAAATTCAATAGTTTTCTACTTATCAAAATGTTTGCTATATGGCGTCGCATTAAACCAACATCGTATGCTCGTTGCTCGCTTGGTTCCTTGTTATAGCATACTAATGTTGCAAAATAAATTGTCTTGATTAGTTTTTCGCAAACGATACAACTCCTCATTATCCGGGTTTGCAGTATTGATCTTGGTTTTCTTCGATACTGTTAATTTAAATTGTCCCAAAATATATAAACCGCGCTCAATTTTGAAACTCTGCTCAGTGCTACATACAACATCTGTAAAGTTCGCCTTTCTGATTTTTTAAAATCCGAACATACTTTCTCGTATGTTTGTCCCTGACTGTTATGAATCGTAATCGCTTCAGCAGGAACCACTGGAAATTGACTACGTGTGATTTGATATTTTTCCTCACTCGACATATTTACTTGATTCGATATTTTTATTATTGGTATAAAATTTTGATCAATATTTGCATTTTTCATATAATCACGATAACGAGTTCTTACTTTCACTCCTACTCTGGCCAATTGAAAATCTAACCACAATATAGACGGAATTTTAATATTTTCTTGAAAAGTAATCAATTTTAATATTCCGCATGTGTGCTCCATTAACCAATCCATTTTCAACATCAATGTTATTAATAATTATCATATAGTTTATATTAATTTTCAATTTAATCTCAGTTAATAATTCGTTTTGAACTGATTGTTTTTTTAAAGATTGTAATATAAATTTTTTTTTGTACTTTCATCGATATTCTTTGAAAATGTATTCTCGGGAGTAGAGATGATTAACTCAATCTTGCATTGGGATAATTTTCGGAAAACATCATCGTAAGGTACAAAAAAAAAATTTTTTTTTAATTTTTTTTTTAAATTTTAAAAAAATCGAAAAAAAATTTTTTGTGTAATTACGTTTGTTTCTTCGGTGGAAACTTTCCGTTCTCTCGTATAAATTGCATTGTTGAATGAACTTCTTTCGAAAAAACTAAAAAAACTAAAAAACTACTTGACCAAAATGGACCAAAATCTAATCAGCTGTAAGTTACAGCGGGGCACATCTATTGCATCATTCATCATCCTGATCGCGTTGTTACTTTTTCTGAAAACGTTAACGAAAAATTTGATTACATAGAAACGGCCATACGCGCGCGCACACACACACACACACACACACACACACACATATACGAACATTTTGCTGAAAATAGTCTAAAATGACTGCAATGACCATGAAACGTGAAGATCTGCTAAAAAATCGATTTTCGATTTTCGGGGTCATTACAATAACTTCCCTATAAAATCGGGAAGTTAATTACAATAACACTCGTGTTATTGAAGTAACTACTTTTTTTTCTCAGTGTGCCATTAAAAAAATCGACATTGTTGTAAAATATGTTAGAGCTAGCAATAATGCGACTTAATGGATTTATTACTCCATATGAGGATTTGGATTTCATTGTTTGAAATCCTGCTCTCGTTCTCAAAACACGTTCAGGTACGTAGAAATTGATTTTCCTCAGGAGTGCGGGACAATCTATGTATATTATTATTAATCAAATTGAAGATAAAGCTCTGGTCGGGGGGAAACTGTTCTTCGATCGGATAATGTTTCAAGGTTGACTGTGTTTAATATTATAGAATAATTATGATCAAAGAATGACATTGGGTTGTTTGTCTTATATGCACAAAACCTGAGGAATTTATGCTGCACTTTCTTTAGCATGATTTCATATTTAACGCTTCTCGGAGAC
Organism: Lasioglossum baleicum; assembly: GCF_051020765.1. Lineage (NCBI taxonomy): Eukaryota > Metazoa > Arthropoda > Insecta > Hymenoptera > Halictidae > Lasioglossum > Lasioglossum baleicum. The sequence goes on along the minus strand of NC_134947.1, from coordinate 9,129,014 downwards.
CATATAGTTGAAGCATATTCTAACTGGGGACGGACTAGGGTAATATACATATGTATAGCAACCTAAGTGTATGGATTGAATGAAAATCTGTGGAGAAACGAAGTATGAAACCGAGCATTCTTGAAGCGGAGTTGACAATGTGATAAAAATGGTTGGAAAAATCTAAGGTAGAGGAGAAGTGAATTCCGGAGTCGTTAACTTCTGTTATTGAGGAGAGAATACAGTCATTAAGACGGCAAGGATATATATTTAAGAGGTACAGAACGACGCGTGGTCCGCGCGCGCGCGGGTTGGAAAATCGTGACCCATTTGGCCAAAAATCAACTTTGAGATATCGACTTCTACTAAACGGGATATTGTTTCTAAATTCCATATACCTCAAAAATAAAATATTAAAGAAATTGAATAAATAGTTTTAGAGAAAACGAATCTCAAAGTCGAGCATTTCAGAAATGATGTTTTTTCGTCAATGAAATTGCCTTTCTTCTTCTAAGAACCATGACGAATCCATTTAATATTTTGATTCGGCGTTTATTTCCCGATAAAAAGCATTCTTCGGTGATGAGAAATCATACCTTAAATTAATATTTACTGTATAGAATAGATGAATAAAGTAGAGCTGAAAAATGATGAAAAATTCTTATGATTGTTTTTAATTGACAGTGCATATCTTTTACGGTCAGCAAAAGTCAGCATTCTATCATATCGGAAAGTTTTTGGCATTCCTTCCCCTACAAGATCCCACAAAATTTTTCACCAATTTCTTCCAATATTATAAGTTATTATTCTTTGAATGCATCGACGCTACATCGATTCCGCGCGCGGGATGGATGATACTCCGCCAGGACTTAGATGCAGAGAAGCATTGGAATTAATAAATAATTAATATAGTAATAACAACATCAACAAGTTTCTTTAACCTATCCATAGCCTGACATTTCCACATTATCCATTTCAAGTTTCATGCCAATATCTATTATGATTTAAAAGTTACACGAACATGGTTCACGATTTTCAAATAAAGAAGTTATAATAATTATAAATTATTATGAAGAACATCTTTGACACGCTTGTGACGCGTTTTTCCCTCTTCGGTGAAGTTAGTATTTATTGATTGCAACAAGATTCCTCGAATTGATATTTTACGTATTCCATAAAACGTTACTTGTATAAAACATAAACATAAAAAATACATAGTTAGAAAGTAAAAAATATTTTGTAAGATTATATTTAAAAACTTATTTTTTTTAATCAAAAATATCGATGAAAATTAATAAAAAATTATTGTTTAACAAATGCAAAAAAAATTTTATTTACCTATAGTTAAAAATTGCTATTTTTAAAATAATTTTAGTGAAAATTTCATTGCAATATCTCTACTGGTTCTAAAGTTATAACAAAATGGGTCACGATTTTCCAATCCAGACCACTGTGGACGGGAGGACCGCATAATATGGCATTTTTTAATGTTAAGATCCATACCGTTCCTGTGACACCAGTCGCAGAAACGATCTAGGTATGCCTGTAATCTGGAAACATCATCCCGGGACGAGATGGTGCTAAAGATTTTTAAATCATCAGCAAATAGGAGAAAATTACAGTGTTTTATGCATTTAGGGTAAACTGTGCAATGATTGGCACCCTAAGCCGAAATCGTGGTAAAAATCTTTTTATCTTTAAAAATGTTTCACGGGGGAGACCTGTGTAAAATGAAATTTTTTAGCATTTCTTTTTTTAAGTGAAACTTCTTTTGGCAGGGTGTAAGCCTAAGTCGCGTCACGGAATTCGCGACACGAAAATGCGTAACGGAAGTGGTGAGGATGGTTAGCCGAGCTAGTCCTAAATAAAAAATGACTGCACATATCTCGGGAACGGTTCAGTGGTTTTATTAAGTTGTAAGAAACGCGTTGATTGTTTTAAACTTTAAACTGTTGTAATCTCTACACTGTTTGGCATTACACCCACCCATTTTTGTCAAAAATGCATAGAGATCCGCGGTGGATCCAAGTCGCAAAATTATTGTACATCTTGATCGCTGACATTTTCGACGTCACATTTCGTGCCTTACAATGTTTTATAAACTTTCAAGAATGGTTTCTTCGTCATCGCAGCAGATATGAAAAATCAAAGTGAGCTTCCAGTCACATTTTGATTTTTTATAGCCGGTATCGGGGTAAAAATGCAAGCAAGGAATAAAGTTGTGTGCTGTTTACGGAAAGGATGTACCGTCTTATCTCATTCTCTTCAACACACTCTTTAAGCAGTGTAATTATCATTTCAAATGAAGCCGTCAAAATTCAAATTAACTATTCGAGGACGAATGTCGTCGTATTGGCGACGCGTCAGGTTCAAGTTCTTGAAGTTGCAGAGATAGCATTTAATGGTTTAACAAAAGGTCAGTTCTTTTTTGTCTGAAAACTGGAGTCGTAGATTTCATGTATTTTCAAAAGCACGGTAAAAAATTCCATTTGAAAAAATGAAGTTGACCTTCATATGTCCAAACGCGTCCACTTACAAAAAAGATACTAACATCAGATTAATGCCGCCTCGAAGCCAAGCAAGTTCCACCTGGCGCCTCACCCGGTATAGTGTTTTATAAAAATTAAAAGACACAATTTTTCAAATAGTACGTGATCGAATAAAGAAATTTATTGAATCACTTCTAATGGAATTGCAATAATTAAAAAAATTGAAGTTGAAATGGAAGTTTTGAAATTGAAATTGAAGTTGACTAACCATATCATGACCGATCAAATGACCTCTTCTACATTCTTTAATTTCAATTTCAAAACTTCCATTTCAACTTCAATTTCAATTTCAACTTCAATTTTTCAGATTCAATTTCAATTTCGAAACTTCCATTTCAACTTCAATTTCAATTTCAACTTCAATTTTTTAGGTTCAATTTCAATTTTCCAATTTTAACCTCAATTTTTCGATTTTAACTTCACTTTCAACTTCAATTTTTCAGGTTCAATTTCAATTTCAAAACTTCCATTTCAACTTCAATTTTAATTTCAAAATTTCCATTTCAACTTCAATTTCAATTTCAACTTCAATTTTTCAGATTCAATTTCAATTTCGAAACTTCCATTTCAACTTCAATTTCAATTTCAACTTCAATTTTTCAGGTTCAATTTCAATTTTCCAATTTCAACCTCACTTTTTCGATTTTAACTTCACTTTCAACATCAATTTTCCAATTTCAATTTCAATTTCTCAATTTCAACTTCAATTGTCCAATTTCAACCTCCATTTTTCGATTCTAACTTCACTTTGAACTTCAATTTTTTCAATTTCAACTAAAATTTTTCAATTTTAACTTCAATTTTCCAATAACAACCTCCATTTTTCGATTTTAACTTCACTTTCAACTTCAATTTTTCAATTTCAACTGCACTTTCTCGATTTCAACTAAAAGTTTTCAATTTCCACTGACATTTTTCAGTTTCAACATCATTTTTTCAATTTCAACTTCAATTATTCAATTTCCACTTCAATTTCTGAGTTTCAACATCAATTCCTGAATTTCAACACCAATTTTTCAATTTCCACTTCAATTTTTCAGTTTCAACATCAATTCCTCAATTTCAACATCAATTTTTCAATTTGAAGATCAATTTTTCAATTTCAACTTCAATTTCTCAGTTTCAACTCCAATTTTCCAATTTCAACCTCAATTTTTCGATTTTAACTTCACTTTCAACTTCTATTTTTGAATTTCAACTGCAGTTTCTCAATTTCAACTACAATTTTTCAATTTTAACTTCAATTTTTCAATTTCCACTTTCATTTTTCAGTTTCAACATCAATTCCTCAATTTCAACTTCAATTTTTCAATTTTCAATTCAATTTTTGAGTTTCAACATCAATTTCTCAACATTGTAATTTGTTGTGATACGTAACCGTATTCCTCTCATATGGGAACCCTCATGGGCCACATAGAAGGCAACAAGTGTACGAGTAAAAAGAACGCAGTGTGCACTCTGAAACTCTGATTTAGTGGGCTGTAGGTGCCAGGATTCTTCGCTTGGGGGGGGGGGGGGATTTCACCTTATCGTTGATGCATGCAAGCGAGATTACGGCGCGGCATAGAGAAGCTCGAAGCAACCTTCTGACTATTACGAGGGTTTCCTCGCCATCGCTACTTGGATGTGAGCACACAACCACCTTGTGTCACTCGTCTATCTTGTCTCTTTCTGCTTCGTTCCCTGGCGTCGTTCTTCTTCTTGTTCCTATTGCCCTTGCCTCCCTTTCGAGTTCCCCCCCCCCACCTTTCCACGTGCTTCTTTTACTCCCGTTTCCATCGCTCTTCTCGCCCGTTGCGGGAGCCGTGCTTAATTCGAGCCACTCCCGCTGTTTATTTGCACGTTTTAACTGGAAAGTCCTCTCTCTGCTGCGCACAATACCGCGAACGACCCTCAAAGGGTATTCCGGGACCCGTTGAATACCGGGGTATTCGCGCGCCCGTACTCACTCGTGAGGCTTTTATCGGCCGATCAGTCTTCCCTCGCGAATTTTCGGACCGCGAATCCCGGTCATCTTAGTGCGCGGTTATGCTAAATGCGATTTTCGACCGCGCGCGGGCCATCTTGCTTGTTTCCATTCCAGTTTCAACACTATTTCCACTTATTTTTTAGTGCAGCATAACCCCCTTCTCGTTTGTGCCATAAGGAGTTTCTTATTTTTAACCGACTTTTCGAAAAAGGAGGAGGTTACTCAATTCGATCTGTATGTGCCTTTTTTTTCGCTTTATTTTTCTATGTATGTTCACCGATTACGCCGAGATGGATGGACCAATCGGAACGAAACCTTTTGCATCTTGTAGAGCATGTTCCCGGGATGGTCCCGTGCAAAAAAAATTTTGCATTTTTTTATTAATTATACGATTTTATTTGCGAAAATGTAGGGTGGTGATACCGTTGTGAACTCCGCTGAATGTTAGATATTAGAAACAGTAACGACGCGACGTCGCACAGTGATCGATTCCTCGATTCTAGGTGGACAAAATGGTAAATTTGATCAACTTCAGATATCTTCGCTGCCGTTCTATTTTGTTCACGAACATTAATTTATTCGATATATAACGTAATATTTCCATTGCACGTGGTTATTACGACGATAATACGGTGCTAAAGTTTTGCCTGTGCGAAATACTATAAATAAGCTAATTCTGCTTCATCGTATAACTTGTTTGTTTGTTGTTTAAACTATTATGTAAAAAATGGAGCGCGTAAGGGAAGGTAAGTATTTCATTTTTACATATCGGTATAATTTTATTTTGCCGTGTAAATCATATACAACAGGTTAACTAATAATATTATTTAAGAAGAGGTCAAATAGTATAACTTAGTTTTCCCGGGCTCGGCCGAACTTGGTTCTTTGATAGTTTTGAAGAATACTTATTTCAAAACAATGATACTAAATATCGCGTTGACCCGTTTTGCCCCGTTTGTAATTTATATCATTTTTTAGAAAAGACATGGAGTATGCCACTATTTCATGTGGTATTGAAATTGACGATAGAAAGTTTACAGAATATGTACTTCAGACTGCGAGAATTATATATGACAATTATAATTTATAATAATTTAGAATATCCACCTTTCTCATGCACATTCCTTATTATAATTTTGTAATTTTGTATTTATTATATTTTTGTAGAACTTTATCTAATTTTTAAATATGAGTTAAGATTAATTCTTTCCATTTTGTGTATTGTTTATTCACGTATTTAAACAAAAACTATAAAATATTTAATTTATGTTATTTTCACAAACGTTACCATTAATTGTTATATTTGTCCATTTTAAATAAATGATATAATTCGTTTAAATTCATGTAGTTTTTATACACTTGTCATGATTTCTGAGAAATAAAGCGTTATTACTACAAGAGAACACAAAAATTTGAATTTTGTCCACCTAGAATCGAGGAATCGATCACTGTGCGTCGTTACCGTTATCGATTGCGGCTTTAAGATATTTATAAATTACGATTTGGAATGTGACGGCTGACAGAGATAAAAAGTGTGAAATAAAAAAAATTTTATTAAAAATACTTAAACCGACTTCGAAAAAACGCACTAAAAAGTATAAAATAATTTCCATTTAATTTATGTGAATACACACGAAGTTAAATACAATACAATCTTTTCAGAGGCGGCGCAAAATTGAAAATTTTCGACACTGGAAATTACGAAATCAGCAACATCTGTCATTTGGAAAATTTTTAATTTTTGCGCCGCCTCCGAAAAGATTGTATTGTATTTAAGTTCGTGTGTATTCGCATAAATTAAATGGAAATTATTTTATACTTTTTAGTGCGTTTTTTCGAAGTCGGTTTAACCGTATCGCATCTCTTAATATTGTTGAAAATCTCTTAAAATGACAGTGAAGAAATGATCATCTCTTAAAATTGTGACAGTAGTAGGGTGGACCTTCGCTATACTTGGCGAAAATTATTTCGCAGATTTTTTTGTGGGACAACTCCCAGAATGGTGCCACACTGGACGCAGAAATAAATAATCTGTGCAAAAGGACACCTCGCACTAATCATATGGAAAATCTATCCCGGTAAGATCAGTTGGATTTTTCATATGTTGTAGCTTATGATCTACTGAACAAAAGATGTAATGGGCAGAAAGCTCAATAATGGACAGTTATCGAATTATAATCAGTCAAACATGACAAATTCGAGCTGCCGAATACTCAAATCTCGGGAAGTATTTATTTTTTGGAAAAATGTTTGAAACAAAAATAGTGGGGTTCCACAAAATTTGTTAGGTGGTGTCAATATTAACTTCCCGATTTTATAGGGAAGTTATTGTAATGACCCCGAAAATCGAAAATCGATTTTTTAGCAGATCTTCACGTTTCATGGTCATTGCAGTCATTTTAGACTATTTTCAGCAAAATGTTCGTGTGTGTGTGTGTGTGTGTGTGTGTGTGTGTGTATGTCCATTTGTATGTTATCAAATTTTTCGTCAACGTTTTCAGAAAAAGTAACAACGCGATCAGGATGATGAATGATGCAATCGATGTGCCCCGCTGTAACTTAGAGCTGATTAGATTTTGGTCCATTTTGGTCAAGTAGTTTTTTTAGTTTTTTTCGAAAGAAGTTCATTCAACAATGCAATTTATACGAGAGAACGGAAAGTTTCCACCGAAGAAACAAACGTAATTACACCAAAAAATTTTTTTCTCGATTTTTTTAAAATTTAAAAAAAAATTTAAAAAAAAATTTTTTTTTGTACCTTACGATGATGTTTCCGCTTACAATAATCGAAAATTATCCCAATGCAAGAGTGAGTTAATCATCTCTACTCCCGAGAATACATTTTCAAAGAATATCGATGATAGTACAAAAAAAAATTTATATTACAATCTTTAAAAAAACAATCAGTTCAAAACGAATTATTAACTGAGATTAAATTGAAAATTAATATAAACTATATGATAATTATTAATAACATTGATGTCGAAAATGGATTGGTTAATGGAGCACACATGCGGAATATTAAAATTTATTACTTTTCAAGAAAATACTAAAATTCCGTCTATATTGTGGTTAGATTTTCAATTGGCCAGAGTAGAAGTGAAAGTAAGAACTCGTTATCGTGATTATATGAAAAATGCAAATATTGATCAAAATTTAACACCAATAATAAAAATATCGAATCAAGTAAATATGTCGAGTGAGGAAAAATATCAAATCACACGTAGTCAATTTCCAGTGGTTCCTGCTGAAGCGATTACGATTCATAAAAGTCAGGGACAAACATACGAGAAAGTATGTTTGGATTTTAAAAAATCAGAAAGGCGAACTTTACAAATGTTGTGTGTAGCACTGAGCAGAGTTTCAAAATTGAGCGCGGTTTATATATTTTGGGACAATTTAAATTAACAGTATCGAAGAACACCAAGATCAATACTGCAAACGCGGATAATGATGAGTTGTATCGTTTGCGAAAAACTAATTAAGACAATTTATTTTGCAACATTAGTATGCTATAACAAGGAACCAAGCGAGCAACGAGCCTACGATGTTGGTTTAATGCGACGCCATATAGCAAACATTTTGATAAGTAGAAAACTATTGAATTTCCCTGAAAACGTATAATCTTCTAAAAATGTACACTTAATAATGATAATAATATACTACAACTAACTTCGCGAGCGAGCAACAACACCCCTCTAGTTTTAGAATTTTTAATGACCTTGAAAAGGGCTGTGAACAGAAATTTTTCACAAAAATCTTTGCGTGTCACAGCAGAGATAAGGACCCCACGGTCTATACTGTCTATCCTTATTTTTTGTAGTAGGCGCCGTAACTGAATCCATCTTCATATTTTCAACACCTGAGAGCTCTCAATTAAATTTATACAGCCTTCTTACTCATAAATTCGTTGTAATTTTTTGACAGTTTACAATTATAAAATGGGAATTGCGGTGTTCAAGACAGTGATCGCCCTATCGTAAAAAAAATCGTTTCTCACTATTGTAGATTAGTGCTCCAATGAACATATGTCTTTTCAACTGGCGTAAGTTAATTAATTTAGTTGCGCGATTGAGTTATCCCTTTTCCTCCCTTAACCGATGCAGATCCTACCCCTATTCCTATTTTCCAACCGCAACAACGAACGTAAGAAGGTAGCAAAAGTGCTCGAGTTGTACGGCGCACCTGAACTCGTATGTGAAAAAATTTTGCGCATGGTATGCAAAAGATTGGCCACACCTGATCTAAATTAATAGTAAATAAAAAAATAGGACTTTTGACCATTTTTGGATTATCGAGAAATGAGATTGCGAATCCCTTGCAATCCTGGAAAACGAGTCTACTCCCCCATAAGTGTGTAGGGGAAGAGGTTGGGTTGTGAGACGGGTTGAGTTGTGAGACAGTCGTTTTTATCCATCGCGCAATCGCAATAATTCCAATCTGTCTGCTGTCAAATTTTTGTTTTGATGTCTGCTAGTTTTTGTGCTAGCACCGAGGTATATATGTAGACGTGTTGCTTATATTAGATACGGACATCGTGTGTAAACACATCGTGTAAAACTTTTACTCATTTGTTTTAAAACATTATTTTGTTGAGCGAATCAATTGAAAAAGGTGATTGCGATGCATTTTCATTTAGTGTTTCCCGTCTCATTTTACGATGCAATATTGAGTTTTGCGCATATACGACAAAAACATTGTTTTTTTCTGTCACCATAGTGGTTGGGTTGTGAGACACTAGTTTTTTTTACTAGAAACGAACTAGAACTGTCAAATATCGTTTTTTGTGTTAGAACTAAGTGTTTATTTGTCATTTAACGTTTGTTTTGGTTTATTTTTTGAATTTGTTGTCATGTCAACTCCAAGAAAATTGCCCGCAAACAAAGAAATTAATTTTAATGCCGTGCTTAGTGCCGTTAAAGATCATTTGCTGGAGAAGAAAGGCATAAGAAAGGCTGCCAAAGCATATGGCGTTGAAAAGAGCACGTTACTGTGTTATGCGAAGAAAGTTGACAGCCATTTTGACGATATTTCCACAGTTTGCGATGAAGAATTGATGGAATTTTTGCGCATATCTCGTTTTTCACATGCAAACATTGTGACAGCGACTTGGATGACGAAGAGGAAGATCATTATTGAATCCTTCCATTCATTATATTTTTTTTTACTTTTCTTCGCCATTCTTTGCTTTTTTCAATTTTTTGCCATTCTTTTTAACTTCTTTGGCCACTTAATGTCTTTACAATAAATAAAAATTCATTTTTGCTTAAAGTTACATGGGTTTTACTTTATACTTTACCACTTTTAGTTGATTTTTCCGAGTGTCTCACAACCCAACCACTTTTCTCAGGAAGCCAAAAAACATGTCCTCGGAAAATTGGCTATAAAATTTTGCTTGTTGATCAAATCACGAAACTTTTTAGATATAAAAGTTGCGTATTTCCTTCACCTTTCCAACGGTATATAAAACTCTTTGATATATCATCATCAAGCAAAAAGTTACAGACCAAAAACAAAACCCGTCTCATAACCCAACCTCTCTTCCCCTACAGCCATGTCAGGATATGTTGACAAATTAAAATATTCGTTTTAATGTACCAAATGAGGAAAAATAGACGATTTGCTATCCTTTTGTCCCGGAGTGTATTCTATGAAAACGCGTGGTCGTTTCGCGGGGCGCGAAGCGGCCTTTGTTCCTTGCAGCGCGGCGCGCGGCGTCTCGCGGAGCGTGTGCACGCATGTACCGATCTGCATACGTGCAGCGACGTGCAAACTGCGCAGCGGGCTAATCTCGGGGAAAGATAAGAGAATCGTGAAGCGGTTCGCCGGCTACGGTAAGACGGGGGTGGCGCGAGAGGACCGCGAGAAACAGAGAGAGAGAGGGGGGGAGAGAGAGCGTGAGAGAGGGAGTGAGAAGCGAAGAACACACGGAGGGGAACGGAACACGTGGCGATGGTTAGGTCAAGCGCGCACAATGCCCGAAACAGAGGCTGCAGCCGCCGCGCCGCGCCGTGGAAAATACATTGGGTAATTCCGAAGCCGAGAACCGCGTGTGTGCACACGTGTCCCGCGAACGCGAGGCTGTGTTCCTTAATGACGATTTACAAGACGCGCTGTCGCTGCGCTACAAGTTATAATGGATAAATATATTATCCCGGTCTTTAGCCGATTCGAGGCGGATTCCGACGGCGCCGGAGCTTTCAGTGAAAATCTCTCGGGGTGTTGGAATTATGCTCCGCTGTTCCGAAGAACTGTTCTCTTTTGTTACGGTGCTTTCGGAGTCGACGGATTCGTACATAGCGCCTTCCTTTGTTTCCCCTCCTTGATAGGTCTCCCGTTCGCCGGGATCGATGCCGGGGGAAACGGCCTTGAACGGTTGACACTTCCGGTAACGAATGCTTTTGTCGGAGGAGTCGGGTGTTAACCCCTGCTCGCGCGTTGTGCTTTTGTTTTGCTCGGAACCTGCCAATTCTGCCTATAATTATGAAAGTTGTGTGGGCTACGTTAAAATTAAATAAAAATATAGTTTATTAGTTATTTTGAATTATCCACATTATTTTAAATTAAATGAATTCAATGTGCCATTTCTACGATATTGTCAGAAATCAACCGTTAGTTGGTGCTTGTTATTCCAACATTATATGGTATTCGTTTAGTGTTAATATATCCTTTTCCTTTTTTTAAATGTCTCGAAACAAAAAACATGTGACTTAGTTAGCCTTTCACAATTATGGGCAGGTTTGTTGGACGCGACACTCCGTTGGCCGTTCCCATAAAATAGGTTCATTCCAAAGTTTTCATATACTACACTGAGAAAAAAAAAGTAGTTACTCCAATAACACGCGTGTTATTGTAATCTTTTTACTTCGTTGAATATCAATGTATTGTTTTCAATAGTATGAAATTTAGAAGCAAATCGTGATGTATTTGAATTGTCTATCATGAAATGATTGAAAATATTATTCGATTCACTACCGTACATTATTATTCGTAATATTTCTCTTTTTCCTTCAATCAGATATGTTGTTAAAAAAATTTGAGAAATGTAATGATTTATACTGGATTGGTTTGAGACCATATCTTATTTGTTTGAAAACATTGATGTCAAGCTATTCGCTGATATGATTGGCGGTAATGAGTTTTGCTATTGAAATTCGATAGTACTAAATATTAAAATAAGTTCATATGATATTGGCACTATTCAATAGTACATCTTATTGAATCAACATATATTTTTTTTGTTTCGACAGGATTTTTTTCTCAGTGCATGTATACAGGGTGTCCCACGCAACTGGAACAGGCTGTACCTCCTAAACGGTAGGGAATAGAGGAAAATGTCATAAGAAAAAGTTGAATGGCATCAGACGGTGCATACTACGCAACTAATTTTATGCATTTTTGTGCATCGGTACATCAGAAAAATGCAACTGCACTTTTTTAAAAATGGAAACCTACATTTTTGACTGCACCAGTAGATGCAGTCTGTTGTGCTCTACATAAAAGTGCTAAATTATTCAAACTTGGCCGTTACTTTTTAAACCAATGACCATAAAAGGTCTTAGGTGGCGGCCAAGTTTGAATAATTTAGCCCACCATGTGACTCTATAAAAATTATATAGCGTTCTTTTTAACTAATTTTGCAAACGCTTTTTTAAATATTGCAATAGGTATTTCTAAGCTAACGAACTTGGCCGTTACTTTTTAAACCAATGACCATAAAAGGTCTTAGGTAGCGGCCAAGTTTGAATAATTTAGCCCACCATGTAACTCATTAAAAATTAAATAGCGTTCTTTTTAACTAATTTTTACAACCGCTTCTTTCAGTATTCCAAGAGGTATTTCTAAGCTAACGAACTTGGCCGTATTTTGTTTGATCTCACAACTTTTTACGGCCATAATTACTTGGCTCCTGTTTACAGAATGTTTTTGTTGGGATTTCATCACTTTTTGTTGAAATTTCATCAATTATCAAGTTTATGGTTAAGCCTTTTGAAAATTTCGTTATTTTTGCGGTAGGACGCACCGTTTCCGAGATACAGCCATTTTTTAATTTTTATTTATTTTTTTTCGAAAAATCAAAAGACCACATACGTCATGTAGTTGGGCATACCCTATATGCCTCCCGTATGTTCTTTCGAAAATTTCGTTATTTTTACGATAGGACGCACCGTTCCCGAGATGCAGCCATTTCTTAATTCTTTTTTTTTTAATCAAAAGGCTACATACGTCATCTGGTTGGGTATACCCTATATGCTTTGGGTTAAGCCTTTTGGCTTTAAGCCATATGTTCTATCCTACGTACCTATTTCGTAATGTTTTTTTTCAAACCACCCCTTTAAGGTGTAAAATTTCAAACTTTGACAATTATTCCTTCGATGGTTTGTTATGGAAGACCTGTGTGCCAAATTTCAAGCTTGTAGGTCAATGGGAAGTACCCAAAAGGTTTTGATGATCTGTCAGTCAGTCAGTCAGTCAGTCAGTCAGTGACAAATTTAACGATTTTTGAGGTCCTATATCTCGGAACCTACTAATGTTGGAAGATTAATGTTTTGTCAATATTGAGACATGATAGCATTTAACAACTGTAAGAAATTACATCTCTCCATCTGCCTCCAGTGCCGAGTTATAAGCCTCTAAAAAACGGCTAAATTGTTTGGTGTAAAAGGTGGTAGTGCAAGAACTTGGCTGATGCACTACCGTGCACCTAGATACAATATCTTTTATAATAACATCATAATATCTGTTCAAAGTCGAAAAACGTGTTTTTTTTTCAAACTCAAATTTCTCAAAACTGTTCGTGTAGAAAAAAAATTAAGGCCAGATTCGGAATCAGCGCTAAAAACTGTATAAGATACACCCAACAGTTACATGGAAACATTTTTGTTGTTGGACAGTGTAATTTGCTCTGTCTTTCCCTATATTCGTCAGTTGCCACTTAATGTCCTAATTTTGAACGCCTGTCTCTCGGTGCCTATTTGGTCAAGAAAAAAGATTGACCAGTGAAATTTGAAGGAAATTTAATGCTCTTTCCAAAAATGGAAAACAAAAGTTCATAGGACCCACAGTTTTTGAGTAATAGGCGAAAAACCAAAACAAGGTAATAAAAATCGTGGTTTATCCCCCTCCCCAAGTTAGCACAGGGTCCTCGAGGTCGAAAACTGAGATTCGACACCCCAGAGTACCCCTAAATGACGTGTCAAAATATCATTAAGTTCGGAATACTTTCCAGATAAAAGTACCTGGCGACTGGACTAGTGGGGATGAGGGAGAAAACGGGGTCTCATAATTTTACATGTTTCTACCGATGATTGTCGTTTGAAATGTACTTTGTGACAAAAACTCTCTGATATATTATATCGAACATTATCTAGGTGATGTCAAGAACAATCATTTGTATATGTTAACTGCATTATTGGATCCACGATTCAAAACATTAGCTTTTTCTAAAGATGAATCTATCCCTCCAGCACGGGATGCTTTGACTGATATAGCCACTTATTATATTAATAATGATAATTCATCTACAACATGTGATAGTTCACAGACGCAGATGTCCGAAAATCGACACAACAGCGAATTATAATTATCAATTTGGTCATCCTTTGACAATGAAATAACAATTACAAATAATACGATACCTATCTCATTGTCTGCTGTGTTAGAAGTGGAAAATTATCTAAAATCACAATATTTAGAACGCAAAGAAGACCCGTTATTATTTTGGCGTGAGAATTCAATCAAGTACCCCATTTTATCAAAAATTGCACGTGACTATCTTTGTATAATGGCCACTTCTGTACCTTCAGAAAGAGTTTTTCCAAAAGCAGGAAATATCATGGATAAAAAATGAAATAGGATAAAACCAAGTATTGTAAATGAAATATTATTCTTAAATAGTTACGAAGTTAATAAAGAAAGTGCTTAAAACCTACTATGCAGTTCTGATTTCCAAGATTCGAGTACTACTTGTGAAAGTTTCGATTACTTTCAACATCGAAGTACTTATTCGATAACTATTTGTATACAATGAATACTTTGCAAGTATAATCATTGAAACTTTTATTGCTTTCAAGTAGTAATCGAAACCCATGAAATGAAACTTGGTTATTGAACTTGACTCGGATTCGTGAGTAAATATTGAACTTGATCCTATCACTAGTTGTAGGTATGTACTTGGACATACAGGCCGTTCAATTTCAAGCTTCGCACGCAATAAATAAAACGTGTCCTGCTGCGAGGAGGATACCTCACTGTGCATATGCTGAATTCTGGGACGAACAGCACTTGTTGCTGAATTTAAGATCTCGTGACAATGATCGAGGAATGCAATTGTGGTTCCCTGTTGGCTAACACGGAGAAACTTTTGATTTCGTGCGAGTCTTGAATAAGCAACCGACGAACAAAACGGAAGGATGATTATGAATCATAAATTCCATCCCGAGTATGAGCTATAATTACTTCAATGTACCGATACGGAAGCGATCGTGGAACCTCGGAAGGCATTCGACGGCCATTGAACAATTCCTTCTAACGGAATACATTTGCCTTCAGGGAAAATTGAAATTGAAATGCCGGAAACAAAGCGCACCGTCCCCTTCCTCAAGGACTCGTACGAGTTCCTTTTCTCTTATGGGGAATGATTGACTTCTCTCAAGTAACTTGACGACTATAAAAACAACATACGCATGGAACAATACTCCATAAAGATTTGATTAACGAATGTGTATGGCTATGGTTATCGATTGTTTCGCAAGAGGTACAAAATGGCGTACGTACGAACAAATAAATCCAAAAAGCAATGACAAAATCATCAATTCGTGAAACCTTACTGACACAGCAACTATTAAATTGTACAGGGTGTAAATAAATGTCAATTGTTTGTATGAAAGCTTCCGCGACATGAATTTCAAGGTCAAAAGGTTAAAAACGCTTTTTTTGTTGCGTCTATGAATTAGTATGAGTAGAATACTATGTGACTAGACTAGGGAATAACTAGACTGCGGATCTTCGTACAGAATAAAAATTGTTCAAGTCGATTGTAGGAAGCAGAATGTGAATAAACGTGTACTTCCTCGTCTAATAATTTTAAGAAGTCGAGAATAATTTGCCAACATCATTCAATCGTTCTATTGTCCTTACACTTTTGTATTTGATCAATCTATTTTTATCATAATTGCATACAATCCGCAGTCTAATCATAACACCCGCAGTTACAAATTACGTTACAATTTAATTGAAGCAGTGACCAGAATTGCAAATTACACTGTAATTTAATTGAACAAGGGACCAGAATTACAAATTACATTACAATTTAATTGAATGAGGGGCCAGAATTACAAATTACGTTACAATTTAATTGAAGCAGGGACCAGAATTGCAAATTACACTGTAATTTAATTGAACAAGGGACAGGAATTACAAATTACATTGCAATTCCATTAAATGAGAGACGAAATTACAAATTACGTTACAATTTAATTGAATGAAGGACCAGAATTACAAATTACTTTACAATTTAATTGAATGAGGGACCAGAATTACAAATTACACTGTAATAAAATTGAACGAGGGACCAGAATTACAAATTACATTACAATTTAATTGAATGAGAGACCAAAATTACAAATTACGTTACAATTTAATTGAATGAGGGACCAGAATTACAAATTACACTGTAATTTAATTGAACAAGGGACCAGAATTACACATTACATTGCAATTCCATTAAATGAGGGACCAAAATTACAAATTACGTTACAATTTAATTGAATGAGGGACCAGAATTACAAATTACACTGTAATTTAATTGAACAAGGGACCAGAATTACAAATTACATTGCAATTCCATCAAATGAGGGACCAGGATTACAAATTACATTGCAATTTAATTGAATGAAGGACCAGAATTACAAATTACTTTACAATTTAATTGAATGAAGGACCAGAATTACAAATTACTTTACAATTTAATTGAATGAGGGACCAGAATTACAAATTACACTGTAATAAAATTAAACGAGGGACCAGAATTACAAATTACATTACAATTTAATTGAATGAGGGACCAGAATTACAGATTACACTGTAACTTAATTGAACGAGGGACCAGAATTATAAATTACATTGTAGTTACATTGAACAAGGGACCAGAATTACAAATTACATTGCAATTCCATCAAATGAGGGACCACGATTACAAATTACATTGCAATTCCATCAAATGAGGGACCAAAATTACAAATTACATTACAATTTAATTGAATGAAGGACCAGAATTACAAATTTGCTTTACAATTTAATTGAATGAGGGACCAGAATTACAAATTGCACTGTAATAAAATTGAACGAGGGACCAGAATTACAAATTACATTACAATTTAATTGAAGGAGGGACCAGAATTACAAATTACACTGTAATTTAATTGAACGAGGGACCAGAATTATAAATTACATTGTAGTTATATTGAACAAGGGACCAGAATTACAAATTACATTGCAATTCCATTAAATGAGGGACCAGAATAACTAGACTGCGGATCTTCATGCAAAATAAAAATTGTTCAAGTCAATTGTAGGAAGCAGAATGTGAATAAACGTATATTCCCTCTTCTAATAATTTTAAGAATGTCGAGAATAATTTGCCAACATCATTCAATTCTTCTATCTTTCTTACAATTTTGTATTTGACCAAACTATTTTGATCATAATTGCATAAAATCCGCAGTCTAATTCATAACATCCGCAAATACTTATATTACCACATCGATTAACACGACTACAATTATTCGTAGCGGAAAATGATTCACGTAGAATTGAATGTTATAAAGAGATTGCAAGAAAACACGGAGAAAAATAATAATTCGCGTTGTACTTGAATTCCGAGGAGTCCCAAACATCGAGTCGGTTATTCGAGCGATGAAACAAAGAGTCGAGAAGGCATCGTTGGAGACTTTAGAACGAGGAAGTGGTTCGCGGTGGATATTCGGTGGTTTTGGTTTTTATCTTGCATTCCCGACGTGCCCGAAACCTCGGGTTCGGAAGGGTCCACGTGGCCTTGCCCGATTCCGTGAACATAGCCTCGTGGCACGCATTTTTAAGGTCCTCCCGAACCTATTAA
The DNA here is from genome assembly GCF_051020765.1 of Lasioglossum baleicum. Classification (NCBI taxonomy): domain Eukaryota; kingdom Metazoa; phylum Arthropoda; class Insecta; order Hymenoptera; family Halictidae; genus Lasioglossum; species Lasioglossum baleicum. Next base: position 9,111,400 of record NC_134947.1, on the reverse strand, counting down.
ATCCGCCAAACGACAACACATCCTCCATGCTAGATTGTTATCTACCCTGGCTCTAATCGTCCGTGGCTAATCAGAAAAGTTTCGACCATCATCGCTTCATCTTGGAGACGTTCGGTCTACTAACGAGCAGGAAGGAGTATGTAGCTTCGTTTGCATCAGCGTTTAGTTTGAACCACCATGTAACTGTGAGTAATCGACGGACTAGATTAGACCCAATTTACGGATTCATAGTCAATTAGCGCTACCGACAGCACTGTAAATATTTTTCGTCTCCAAGATATGTATATAACTGAACAGCGGCTTTTATGCCTTCATGATAAAAATTAGTAGGTGTAATTTCACACGGTAAAAGCATTAGAAGAATTTAAAAATACAAATTAATCAACATATCCGCTGTCTGTATGTACATATAACTAGCCAGCGGATTTTCTGCATTTTTGACAAGAAATGATTAGGTGTTATTTAAAACAGTAAAAGCATTAGAAGAATTAAAAAATACAAATTGATCAACATATTAAAAAAGAAAATAAATTCCCATTTCACTGCAGTTTGTTGGAATTTGATGCAATTCAGGCAGAAAACTCTTATTTTACATAAAGATCCGCCATCTACATTTATAACTAGCCACCGGATTATATTTTTGACAAAAAATGATTAGGTGTTATTTAAAACAGTAAAAGCATTAGAAGAATTAAAAAATACAAATTGATCAACATATTAAAAAAGAAAATAAATTCCCATTTCACTCCAGTTTGTTGGAATTTGTTGCAATTCAGGCAGAAAATTCTTATTTTGCATAAAGATCCGCCATCTATATTTATAACTAGTCACCGGATTATATTTTTGACAAAAAATGAGTAGGTGGAATATAAAACAGTAAAAGCATTAGTACAATTTAAAAATACAAATTGGTCAACATATTAAAAAAGAAAATAAATTCCCATTTCACTCCAGTTTGTTGGAATTTGTTGCAATTCAGGCAGAAAATTCTTATTTTACATAAAGATCCGCTATCTATATTTATCACTAGCCAGCGGATTTTCTGCATTTATGACAAGAAATGATTAGGTGTTATTTAAAACAGTAATAGCATTAGAAGAATTTAAAAATACAAATTGATCAACATATTAAAAATGAAAATAAATTACCATTTCACTCCAGTTCGTTGGAATTTGTTGCAGTTCTGGCAGAAAATTCTTATTTTGCGTAAAGATCCCCTATTTATATATATAACTAGCCACCGGATTATATTTATGACAAAAAATGAGTAGGTGTAATATAAAACAGTAAAAGTACTAATTAATCAATAAACAAATGAATCAATATATTAAAAGAGAAAATAAATTCCCATTTCACTCCAGTTTGTTGGGATTCGTTGCAATTCAGGCAGAACATTTTTATTTTGCATGAAGTTTTCCGCTATTTATATGTACATTTCACTGTTTATATATGTATAACCAGTGGATTTTATGCATTTATGAAAAAAAATGAGTAGGCGTAATTTAACACGGTAAAAGCATTAGAAGAATTTAAAAATACAAATTACCCAACATATTGAAGAAGAAAGTAAATTATAAATAAAAGGAAAAAAATAAATATCCGCTGTCGAATAGTTATATACTAACTTATGCTACATTAATAAATAAAAGCTAGAGAAATTTCGTTCATATTATAATAAAAATAACCAATTAACGCACTTGCCCCGTTCACGCACTTACCCCACACCACCTTAACTAAATCAGAACCAAAGCATAATTTGCAATTAGATTGCGGATCTTTGTGCAAACAGAAAATTTTTTGCATCGGTGGCAATAAATAGAAACCCAATAAAATATGTTATTTCTTTCTTTAACATTAAAACTATCACGACCGGTCAAATGACCGATTCTAGATTTTTCCTTTTACTATTATACAAAATTATAAACCTGCTTTCATGAGAAATGATTTAATAAATATCTTTATTAGAGCACATATTACAATAACAACCGCGCAAAGTCTAAATAAATTAAATTTTGTCATTTTTATAAGGTATCGTGTGACTGTTTAGTGTCAATTATTTGAATAGATCGAAAGTAATATATTGACAATTCTTATTCAATTATTATTTTCAATTCTTTCAGTCTTCCTATTTTGTGAATTTGACCTACTCAGTTTTGTGCTAATAGACTACGATTTATAAATTAGGCCCAACCCAGACACTGATCTAAATTCAGTTATTCTGTGTTCCACATCTACAGAAAAAATCAACATAAAAATTACCGCAGAGAATGATAGAGGAATAACGGGAACCGAGGAGAGATAATGAGCGAGGAACAAATCGAGGCTACTACCATAAGGAAGAAATAAAGAAGATAATTGCCACACTATCGACACTAAAATTTTACACAATATTCCAATATCGTGTTGTAGAAATTATAACAATTCCAGTTAACATGTACGAACAAACTCTTACGGTCCCACTGATCGAAAAAGAAGAAATTAGAAATGGAGTAGATCCATTGTTGAACCCAATATTCTAATTGTGTCGCATAAATTATAATAATTTCAGTTGACGTGTGTACGAACATTACATGTCTAATATGTTATAATTAATGCGACCACGTTAAAATAAACTGTAAAGAAACAAATAAAAATTCTTACGGTCTCGTGGATCGTAAAAGAAGAAATTTGAAATCGAGCATTTCGCGAAGTAGATTCTTTGTTGAAGCCAATATTCTCCAATTGTGTTGTATAATTTATAACAATTCCAATTTAACGTGTACGAATATTACATGTCTAATATGTTATAATTAGACAGCGGATCTTTATGTAAAATAAAAATGTTCTACCTGAATTGCAACAATCTGGACTGAAATAGACATTTATTTCCTTTCTTAATACAGTGACTTCCACTAATATTCGGACACTCTTAAAAACACCGTTACTTTTCAAATATTGAACTATGCGATTTGAACTTTTCTGGAAAGCCAGAGCAATTAGTTTACTACAGCATGTGAAAAGAAATTTTTTTCAAAAATTGCATTTGACCGGAATTGTAGAGTAAATACTAAATGTTACATTTTACTACTTTTTTATGCGGGTCTATATTGAAATTTTCAAAAATATGTTTTGTACATCTGTGCGGGTTATATGCATTGTGAAAGTTTCATCGAAATCGGTTGATGCGGGGAAAAATGACAGTCATTGAAAGATGTAAGAATTCTTAGATTTAGGGGAGAGTCGTGCCGAGTAGTACCGACCGCTCTAAGTTTTCTTGTTATTAGGTAGACTAGAATCGGTAAAAATTAAAATTAAAAAAAGGAATTTGTAACACAAAGGGAACTTAATAAAAGGCCAGAAATTGATTTTGTGAAATTTAATAATTAGTATTCAATATTTGTAAGAATAAAGATATTAGAATTTGAAGGAAACAAAGAATTGTCGTCCAGTACCGACCATTACGTATTTAGTAGATTTTTCAGTCTAAATCATTAATAATGTTAAAACAAGACATTTAGATGTTAGAATACGCATTTTTATTCAAATTTTATTTATACAAATAATAAAATAATTATATTTTTTTATATATTATGTCATTTTTTTCGTTTAGTTTTTACATCTTTCCTTATTTCCTTTCCTTAATTGAGTTTCAGCTTTCCTTTTTTCTGCTTCTTTGGCTTTTTCGTTTCTTGCAGCTTTTCTTTTCTCCGCATTTATCTTTTTTTCTTCAGCCAGGTTCCTTTTTTTCTGAACTTCGTTTATAAAAACGGTCGAAGTTAGGATTTCGGATTGTTGCGTCCGTTGTCTTCTCTTTCTTGTTTGCAACTCTAATGTGTCGTTGCTAGGAGAGATTGATTTGACTATTTCCATGAACTTTGAAGTTACACCACGTAAAGAAGTTAATGAAAAATTATCGTTAATATTTAAAGTGAGCACTGATGATGGTTTTTTCCGCTTTGGAATTTCGGACATTTTTCTGTGGGAAAAGGTAGAAGAAAGATTGAATAAACATCTTCTCTAACTTCATTTCAAATGCTAACAGATTGAACTTACAGATAAGAAAAGTTTGGCTTATACTGGTCGATGGTTGATTGGTCGGTACTGCACGACAGTTGGATGGTCGGTACTGGACGACAAACATGGGGAAACATTTTAGGTTATGGTATACATAATATACAAAGAAAATTCCAAAACAGGGCCCGTTAATTATACTTAATAGACTAGGTATAATATACATAATTCAACAAAGTCATTTACTTACCTGAGAAACAAATTATCAGATCTAGAAAATAACTCTTAACACTCGAAATATCAACACTCACGCTAAATGTGTCAGAACTGCGAAAAAAATCGAATGAACAATGTAGCAACGAAACATATTACCCACAATAGTTATATTCATTTGTTTTCTTAAAGGAAGTGTAGCCATTTGACCTGGAAAAGTCATAAACTAATTTTAGTCGGTACAGTACGCCGGTCGGTACTGCACGACTCTCCCCTACTGCTGTTATAGGCCGAAAATCGTGAAAATCTGCAATTTTTACCATCTTTAAACGCTTGTAGCTCATTGCAGCGTCGATCGATTTTGACGAAACTTTCAGGATATGTTTAATTGAAACAGATCTACAAAACGTATTTTTTAAATTTTCAATGCAGGCCCACATAAAAAAAGTTGTAAAATGGATCTTTTAGTATTTTCTCTACAATACCGACCAATTGCAATTTTCGAAAAAATTTCTTTTCACATCCTGTAGAGAGAACTAACTGCTCTAGCTTCCGAAAAAAGTTTGAATCGTATAGTCCAATATTTAAAAAGATCATCACGTTTTTTAGAGCGTCCGAATATTAATGTGAGTCACTGTATGTTTAATATGTCGAAAATAATATAACAGTACCTTAAAATTCTTCTAATGTTTTTACTGTTTTAAATTACACAACTACACATTTTTGTCATAAATGAATAAAATCCGCTGTCTAGTTATAATTAATGCGACCACGTTAAAATAAACGGTAAAGAAATAATCTCATTGATCGTAAAAGAAGAAATTTGTAATCGAGCATTTCGCGGAGTAGATCCATTGTTGAAGCGGGAACACACACATTTCGTTCGTTTCTCGGTGTCTCTTTGTTCTGTAAATGGTCGGTGTATCTCGCGACGCGGCCTTCGAACTATTCCCTTATCGTCGGTCGACTGCCAGCTTCGCATAATCTGGATCTTTGTCAGCGATTTCAAACAAAGCGCTTGAAATCTCTGTTTGGCCGACCAGCACGCAACTCCTTATCTAACGTAAACTTTGATTTTCTTTGTGGACAGGAAGAGAGAGAGACAGAGAGGAGAGAGAGAGAGAGAGAGAGAGAAGTGGGGGAGAAAGGGAGAGGGGACAATCCTTTCCTCTTTCCGCCTTGTTCGAGCGACAGTGTTCCCCTTTCGAAGGCACAGGAAAGGAAAATCGATTGGGAACGAGATACAGAGGCGGGATTATGGTCTGCGCCGGATGTATAGTAATTCCGGGTAAAATGGCTCTGTGGGTAAGATGATTCTCGTAACATGTTACAAACAGCTCACGATTTTCTTCTCTTTCACCGAACGCACAGTAGTCTAAATTAGGGTTTGTCGGTTTTTAAAAACCGGTTTTCGAAAGAAGATTTTGCAATCCGAAAACCGGGTTTTTCAGTAAAAAAAAAAACCGGTTTTAAATTTATACATAACACTTATATTAATCCGCTATAATGATTTTGATGAAATGAAAAAGTACACAGCTAGTGGTATAGCGGAGAAAGGTCTGGCAATATTGTTGGCTTAGTGGAGTGCGACTGCACGAGAACTGCAAGAACCTGAAGAAGTGACTTCCTCCAGTCCTCAAACATTAAAGAAGTAGTTCTTAGTCTTAGAGGCTACACATAGAAGAACAAAAAATTTAGATTTATTATTTAATGCTTTAAAGACAATTAAGCCATGTTCAGTAGCAAGTGAGCGAGTTTTTTCTATTTCTGGAAATTTTGTGTCTAAACTAAGGACACGACTAACCAATAAATCCATTGACGCCCTTTGCTTTCTGAAGTCATACTTTATTAAACAAAGAAAGACGTAACATAATAATTTACATAAATATAAAACATTTGTTAATTTCTCTGATTTTTTAAGGGTATTATTTTGTTAATTTTTTAATTTAATAATTTTATGTATGTATGTATATGTACCTTACTTTTCCTTTTTTGTATTTTTGAATTATTATCAATAAAAAAAATTAAAAACTTCTATTTTAAATTGTAAATATGTCGTGTTTTCCATCTGTAAAATTTCAAAACCGGTTTAAACCGGTTTCATGTAAAAGTTAAAACCGAAAACCGATTTTTTTAAAAGTCGGTTTTTGTATAAACCCTAGTCTAAAGAGTCAGAAAAAGTGGAAAAAAAGTGAAAAGCGCGGCAAAAGTGAAACTTCTTGCAGTCTAGTAATGTTTCGAAGTAAATTAAGATTGGAAATGGAAAATAATCCTAATGAAGCGACGACAAGATCAGGAACAACTCTCGACGCAGTATTTGCAAGACATTTAGACAAAATTGAATCAAGAATATTTATATCATATTTTAGCTATCACAAGCCAATTGTTTCAATGATAGAATCATAGAAAATCGGATTCACGCAGAATAAAAATTGTTTGAAGAAAAATTAATTGCAAAATATGAAAACCAAGTAGGAATTAATTTCTCTCTTTAGTGGTTTTATTAAGTTGTAACGCGTTGATTGTTTTAAACTGTTGTAATCTCTACAGTGCTTGAAATTACACCCGTCCATTTTTGTGTTAAAAATGCATAAAGATCCGCGGTCTAGTTATTACTTAACGTTATTCCAAGTCGCAAAATTATTGTACATCTTGATCGCTGACATTTTCGACGTCACATTTCGTGCCTTACAATATTTTATAAACTTTCAAGAATTGTTTTTTCGTCATCGCAGCAGATATGAAAAATCAAAGTGAGCTTTCAGTCAAATTTTGATTTTTTATAGCCGGGGTGGGGGTAAAAATGCAAGCAAGGAATAAAGTTGTGTGCTGTTTATGGAGAGGATGTACCGTCTTAGCTCGTTCTCTTCGACACACTCTTTAAGCGGTGTAATTATCATTTCAAATGAAGAATGTTTGAATGATAGAATCATAGAAAATCATAGAAAAAATAGTGAACGATCATTTGCGACGCAAACAAGGAGAGCGTCTCCTTCTTTGGGTCGAAAATTTTGATCGTTCATTATTTCATTGTAATAGAATTGAATGAAGGACCAGAATTACAAAATTACATCATAATATAATCGAACGAAGCGACGAAATTTCTAATCACGAAACAATTGAAGACAATGTAATCAAATTACCTCGTAATTATAATTCGTGAAGTAATTCAATTGTAATTCAACACAACTCTGATTTTGACCAACCACCGAGCAGAGTTGTGCAGAATTACAATTGAATTACTTCAGAATTATAATTACAAAGTAATTGAATTAAATTGTAATTCAATTATGTTGTAATTTATAATTCAGATCTTCAGTCAATTAAATTACAATGTAATTCGTATTTGCAATGGAGCACAATTATAAAATACATTGTAATTGAATGACATTGTAATTACATTGTCATTCAATTATATTGCAATTTATAATTCAGATCTTCATTCAATTAAATTACAATGTAATTCGTAATTGCAATGGAGCACAATTATAAAATACATTGTAATTGAATTAAATTGTAATTCAATTATATTGTAATTTATAATTCAGATCTTCAGTCAATTAAATTACAATGTAATTCGTAATTGCAATGGAGCACAATTATAAAATACATTGTAATTGAATTAAATTGTAATTCAAAATTATGTTGTAATTTATAATTCAGATCTTCAGTCAATTAAATTACAATGTAATTCGTAATTGCAATGGAGCACAATTATAAAATATATTGTAATTGAATGAAATTGTAATTCAAAATTATGTTGTAATTTTTATAATTCAGATCTTCAGTCAATTAAATTAGAATGTAATTTGTAATTGCAATGGAACCTATTTCAAAATTTCATCAAATTCTGAGAATGGACGTAAACGGAAACACATCCCATGAAATACTGTTCTCGAAATAATTGTGAATATTTCGAGATGAAATAATTGTTCTCGGCTCGGGTATATCGGTGTGAACACCACACATTGACTCGACAACCGCGTCTCTTTCTTTCCAATACGCTTTGCTTCGTTGCGTTCGAAACTTTCATCGTCGATTACACCACTAAATACAGTTGAAATTATATCGTGTTTGGTACCATTTTGCATTAGAAAAATGCCACGAATATGTTGGCGAAAGTTCCATAAAATAATAATGAAAATTAAAGAAGATTAAATATTGGTGTTACATTGTGAAAAAAATGATGTCACTGCGGGAATACTGTCCGTGCAGAACACGGCTGTTCGACAGTAAACCCGCAGTTACTCTGTATATGAAAGAAAAATATAAAAATATATCGAAAGTTCCTCCAAGTTCTGGGCTATAATTTGGAGAGTTGTATTTCAATTATATTGCATTTCAATTATATTGTATTTCAATTACATTGTATTTCAATTACACATTGTATTTCAATTATACTGTAATTCAATTATATTGTATTTCAAGAATATTGTATTTCAATTATACTGTAATTCAATTATAAATTGCATTTCAATTATAAATTGCATTTCAATTATAAATTGCATTTCAATTATATTGTATTACAAGTATATTGTATTTCAATTATACTGTAATTCAATTATAAATTGCATTTCAATTATATTGTATTTCAATTACGTTGTATTTCAATTACATTGTGTTTCAATTATATTGTATTTCAATTACGTTGTATTTCAATTACATTGTGTTTCAATTATATTGTATTTCAATTACAAATCTGATTAAAATACTTAGTAATTGAATTACGTAGTATTTGAATTAGCACAACTCTGCCACCGAGATCGATCTGGGCATAGCTACCACGTATTACATACACAGGCACACATAAACATACATCAATTATTCGAGCATCAATTTGTCCGGAAGATTTCGCCGGCCCGGTCGTAATTCGGACAATGTTGTTCAATTTCAAATTTGTTGACGACCGCTATTCGCCCAGGTTAAATACGTCAGTGACGTTCTGCGAAATCCATTGGCTCGTTAGCCCGTCACGTGATAAATTGGTACACTGCCAATCGGTGTACTAGCCGGGCCTGGCAAGATGCCATTTGTTTACCAGAACGTTTGAACGACTCAATATTGGTTTCGGATTTAAGCCGTTTATCGTACGCGCCTATTGGCCCCGTTTCCACCGTCGTCAGCTCTATCTTTTAATCGACTTACCACGGCCCGTTCGACTACCCCGAAAGCTGTCCTGACACCGACACGCGATCCCTTGAACTTTCACTTCCGATCGAACAGAATCGCGCGTCTGCGAACCACGCGAGAACCGTTAACCCTTTGCGAATCGATTATTATCGATATGGGCCAGTGGCGGATCTAACGGTAAGCTGACTAAACGACCGCGTCGGGCCCCGAATTTTTAATAAATTTATTTAATGTGTAACGGTATGAAACTTTTATTACTTTTCTTTTTTGTTAACAAGTTTATGAGAGTTTCCTTGCAACTTCTATTTCTAACTTGAAATAGCCGAATTTGAGGGCCCCAAAATTTTTACCCCTTGGGGCCTCCACTTGACTTGAGCCACCACTGGGCCCCGGGATACCATAAGGCCCCCAATTTCGCAGCATTAATTTTTTTACAAGAAAATTCAATTTAGTTACGGAAAATTAAATTTACGAGAGTTTCCTTGCAACTTCTACTTCTAACTTGAGCTTGAGGGCCCCAAATTTTTAACGCTTGTGGCCTCCATTCTTGTCTTGAGCCACCACTGGGCCCTGGGATACCATGAGGCCACCAATTTCGCAGCATTCATTCTTTTTACAAGAAAATTCAATTTATTTACGAAAAATTAAGTTTTCCTTGCAACTTTTATTTCTAACTTGAGTTTGAGGGCTCCAACATTTTTACCTCTTGGGGCCTCCACTTGTCTCGAGCCACCACTGGGCCCTGGGATACCATAAGGCCACCAATTTCGCAGCATTCATTCTTTTTACAAGAAAATTCAATTTATTTACGAAAAATTAAGTTCATGAGAGTTTCTTTGCAACTTCTATTTCTAACTTGAGTTTGAGGGCCCCGCTTAGGGCCTCCACTTGACTCCACTAGACTTGGGATCTTCATGCAAAATAAAAATTGTCTGCATCGATTGCAATAGAAATAGAAACTAAATTGAATGTTAATTCTTCCTTTAATGATTTTGATAGAGGAGAAATCATATATTGGCGTCTTCAATTTTTCAAATTTTTCAACAATTTTCAATTTTATGTACTGAATTTTCCTATAAATGCATAAAGATCCGCAGTCTAATAATTACATGTAGTTCAGTCAATGAATGCTCATAAGGGGGGTGTAGAGGGAAATGGAAGGAACACAATTTTTAACTCTGGAACTTTGTTTGGACTAGTAAGGAGGTAAACATACTAAAACTCCCTAAACATACTAAACCTCCTCTTCCGGTTTTCCGGTTATATCTCGGAAACTATGCGTCCTAGTGATAAGACCATTCTATACAAAATTAAAGCTGACGAAATGTGCCATAAGATTGATTCAATTCAGGTTTTCGCTATCTCGCATAGTTTCCGAGATATCCGCGCTGAAAGTTCACTAATTGTGCTGAAGAGTTAGCTAGGCAAATAAGGCATTTCTTTTTCACAATTAATGAACTTTGAGCGCGGATATCTCGGAAACTATGCATCCTAGCGATAAGACCGTTCTATACAACATTAAAGCTGACAAAATGTGCCACAAGATCGATTGGATTCAGTTTTTCGCTATCTCGTATAGTTTCCGAGATATCCGCGCTCAAAGTTAATGAATTCTGAAAAAGAAATGCCCTATTTGACTAGCTAACTCTTCAGTACAATTCATGAACTTTGAGCACGAATATCTTGAAAACTATGCGAGATAGCAAAAAACTGAATGCAGTCAACCTTATGTCACATTTCGTCAGCTTTAATTTTGTATGGAATAGTCTTATCGCTAGGACGCATAGTTTCCGAGATATCCGCGCTGAAAGTTCACTAATTGTGCTGAAGAGTTAGCTAGTCAAAAACGGCAAAATTTCTTTTTCACAATTAATGAACTTTGAGCACGGATATCTCGGAAACTATGCGTCCTAGCGATAAGACCGTTCTATACAAAATTAAAGCTGGCAAAATGTGCCATAAGATTGATTGGATTCAGTTTTTCGCTATCTCGCATAGTTTTCAAGATATTAGTACTCAAAGTTCATGAATTGTGCTGAAGAGTTAGCTAGGCAAATAAGGCATTTCTTTTTCAGAATTCATGAACTTTGAGCGCGGATATCTCGGAAACTATACGAGATAGCGAAAAACTGAATGCAATCAATCTTATGGCACATTTTGTCAGCTTTAATTTTGTATAGGACGGTCTTACCGCTAGGACGCATAGTTTCCGAGATATCCGTGCTCAAAGTTCATTAATTGTGAAAAAGAAATTTTGCCGTTTTTGACTAGCTAACTCTTCAGCACAATTAGTGAACTTTCAGCGCGGATATCTCGGAAACTATGCGTCCTAGCGATAAGACTATTCCATACAAAATTAAAGCTGACGAAATGTGACATAAGGTTGACTCCATTCAGTTTTTTGCTATCTCGCATAGTTTTCAAGATATTCGTGCTCAAAGTTCATGAATTGTACTGAAGAGTTAGCTAGTCAAATAGGGCATTTCTTTTTCAGAATTCATTAACTTTGAGCGCGGATATCTCGGAAACTATACGAGATAGCGATAAACTGAATCCAATCGATCTTGTGGCACATTTTGTCAGCTTTAATGTTGTATAGAACGGTCTTATCGCTAGGATGCATAGTGTCCGAGATATCCGCGCTCAAAGTTCATTAATTGTGAAAAAGAAATTTTGCCGTATTTGACTAGCTAACTCTTCAGCACAATTAGTGAACTTTCAGCGCTGATATCTCGGAAACTATGTGAGATAGCGAAAAACTGAATGCAATCAATCTTATGGCACATTTTGTCAGCTCTAATTTTGTATAGGACGGTCTTACCGCTAGGACGCATAGTTTCCGAGATATCCGCGCTCAAAGTTCATTAATTGTGAAAAAGAAATTTTGCCGTATTTGACTAGCTAACTCTTCAGCACAATTAGTGAACTTTCAGCGCGGATATCTCGGAAACTATGCGTCCTAGCGATAAGACTATTCCATACAAAATTAAAGCTGACAAAACGTGCCATAAGATTGATTGGATTCAGTTTTCCGCTATCTCGCATAGTTTCCGAGATATCCGCGCTCAAAGTTTATGAATTGTGAAGAATAAATTTTTGCCTTATTTGACTAGCTAAACTCGTCAGCACAATTAGTGAATTTTCACCGCGGATATCTTGGAAACTATGCGAAATAGCGAAAAACTGAATCGAATCAATCCTGTGGCACATTTTGTCAGCTCTAATTTTGTATAGAATGGCCTTATCGCTAGGACACATAGTTTCCGGGATGTAAGCGAAAAATCGAAAAAGGGGACCTTCTACGAGCCCCCCTGCATCACGCTCGCCTCCTAGGAGTGGGGAAATTTAGTATGTTTACCTCCTAACTAGTCCAAACAAAGACCCAAAGTTAAAAATGGTGTTCCTTCCATTTCCCTCTACAACTTTTCGTTGACTTGACTAATGATCAATTAACTGTTTCACTATAAAAATTCAATTGTCCAGATTTAGGCATCGCTTTTGTCTTGTCCGCACGTAGGGGTATTTCACCTTAGCTTGCGTGCACCGAGTCTGCAACGCCTACGGATATACCGACATCTTCGAATAGTCTGTCATAAGAGTATGATCGTCGCCGAATATTAATATTCGCGTCGAAGCTTGCCTGCACACGCACACTTTGACCCGGAGTATTTTGCAACTCCGGAATCCGTGACTCGGTTTCAAAAGCGTCGCCGATCCTCCCCGTTGCAAACGCGCGAACGTGAATCGCATAAACCGCATCTCGGCCGCGCAACGACTACGTTCAGAAAGGAATTCCTTCGAATGGAGGCCGTCCGAATTAGCATAAGAAAATTGGAAGCCCACTTTCATATCTTGTATACGCGTACAGACACGCGTATTTACATACACATATAATACATATACACACACAGTAAGAGTCAAAAATAACTATACACTCCATATACATACAGGGTCATCCGTTTTTAAACGGCCAAACGTTAACCAGCTGTAGAGGACCCCAAATGGAACAACTTTTACCGCTATCACTTTTTTTGTTTCGGCCTTGATTTCCAAATAATTGCAAAAAACCATCATTTTTTGAGTGTACATAAAATTAAATATCTCAGGACTCCGATGATGAATCTTGATGGTTTTTCCTTTGTTTAGTTTAAAATAAGTAGGGGCATCTTTTTTATTTAATAAACTTTTTTGTATGACCTTCGGATCATGGTTTTTTGGCGTGGGGCAGAATATGGAGCCTGAAAGAAATAAGTTGGAAAGTGGCGGTGTGCCCCACGCCAAAAAAAACCATGATCCGAAGGTCATACAAAAAAGTTTATTAAATAAAAAAGATGCCCCTATTTATTTTAAACTAAACAAAGGAAAAACCATCAAGATTCATCATTGGAGTCCTGAGATATTTAATTTTATGTAAACTCAAGAAATGATGGTTTTTTGCAATTCTCTGGAAATCAAGGTCGAAACAAAAAAAGTGATAGCGGTAAAAGTTGGTCCATTTGGGGTCCTCTACAGCTGGTTAACGTTTGGCCGTTTAAAAACGGATGACCCTGTATATGAGATTCTACACTTTATGTTCTTCAAATAACTTTTCCATTATAATGTAGCATATATCTAATAATTGTTAAATAAATGCCGTGTTCTCGAGTTGTATACTCTCTTTTGACTCTCACTGCGTATACAGTCAGCGGCAATATTAAGTGGACACTCTTAAAAATCGCATAACTTTTTAAAAATTGGTCCAAAGAACTTGAATTTTTCAAAGATGTTAGACCGGCTGGTTCGCTAGAGAATAAGTAAACAAAAATTTATTACGATTGCAACTGGTAGGAATTATACAAAATTTTTAAAAACGATGTTTTGTCAACTTTTTTATCTGGGCCTGTAACGATAATTTAAAAAATGCATTTTATAGATTTCGGTAACTTATATGCATAATGAAAATTTCATCGAAATCGGTCAATATTGCAATGAGCTACAAACGCGTTTAAAGATGATCAAGTAAGGGCGAAATACCCTGGCAAGGCTGAAAATCTGCGACTTTCTCCCTTAAGCTCTCATCTTTAAACGTATGTAGCTCATTGCAATGTTGACCGATTTCGATGAAATTTTCGGTATGCATACAGGGTGTGCCATTTTTTATGTCGGTATGTAAAGATTGAATAACTTTAACATTTGTCAACCGATTGACTTGAGTAAACATGTTTTCGAAACGTCAATTCAGTACAATTTTAACCATGAATCGCTTCACATCGAAACAACGCGCCGAAATAGTGACGCTGTACATTGAAAATAGTCGTTCAGTTGTGTTAACTCAACGTGCATATCGTCGAAAATATCGTGGCCAAGAAGCACCGTCTGACAACACTATTCGTCGTTTGGTGTCGAATTTTGTTGAGCACGGGACAGTGGGAGATCGTCGACATGCCGTTCATCAACGCCAAAGACACTGCAAATCAAACAATGCAGTTTCTGCAACGAAAATTCCCTAGACGTGTGGTGTCAAAAAATGGCGACATTGCCTGGCCACCCTGATCTCCAGATTTGACCCGTCAGGACTTCTTTTTGTGGGGTTATTTGAAAAGCAAAGTGTACGCCAGCAAGCCTTAGACCATTGACGAGCTCAAGGCAAATATTCGTGCCACAATCATCGCGATACCGCCCGAGATGCTCGAAAAAGTGATGGAAACCGCAGCAAAAAGGGCACATTTTGCTTTGGCCAATAATGGCGGCCACTTTATTGATGTTGTATTCAAAAACTAGTCCAAATAAATTGTAAAGGACCAAATTAAATAAAAATACCTCAAACATATATGGAAATCGGTTGTTTTTTTTAAAGTTATTCAATATTCACATACCGACATAAAAGATGGCGCACCCTGTATAAGTTACCGAAATCAATAAAACGCATTTTTTAAATTATCGTTACAGGCCCAAATAAATAATTTGACAGAACATCATTTTCTAATATTTTGTATAATTCCTACCAATTGCAATCGTAATAAATTTTTGTTTACTTATTCTCTAGCGAACTAGCCGGTCTAACATCTTAAAAAAATTCAAGTCCTTTGGACCAATTATTTAAAAAGTTCTGCGATTTCTAAGAGTGTCCACTTAATATTGCCGCTGACTGTAATACATATTTCAGACAGCAAGCGATCGGAAGATCAGCATGCATCGGGCACGCATTATGCACCCACCGTACGCATTTGCATTTGAATAATTCGTTCGGGAGGCATCCACGTTGCCCGGATGTCGTGTTCTCGTCAACGCGGAACCTAGTTTTTATAGTCGCGCCTCGGAGAAGCAATTAAAACGCGCGCGGATCGCAAACAAAAATACACAACCATCTCGAGACTAGGTAATTCCGCGTGAAAGACGCACGCCAGTCGATAAAATGCGTTCCGGGAATGCCTGCGGTTTGGCGGAGCGTTTCGCGTGTAATTTGGTACCCTTCGCAGTTAGTGTCAAGGATGTTTCATTTCGGGCGAGAATGCTGCTTCGAACAGCGAACTTTCTCCGCTGACAAAAACCGAGTATGAAAATTACAAGCTGCTAGGTGAAGAGAAAGTGAAAAAGCAGAATGGAATACGTACTTTTGTCCTTTGCCCGCGTCATCGATCGTCGTCCTGACTTTCCCTTCTGGATTTAACCCTCTCCGTGCTGTTGTCAAATATACATACAGTTAGGAGCAAAACTGATCACGCACACTTTAAATCAGAATAACTTTTTTATGAATGGACCAAACGCGACGCACAGTGGGGTATTCGGCCTGAAAAAGTGGAAAAACAACTATTTTAGCGTTATTTATAGGCTCAAGGTTACAATAGTATATGTATATCGTTGGATTCGTCTTAAGATCAGCTACAACATTATGAAATCCAAAATACATTTTAGTATTTAAAAAATCAAATTTATCTCAATTTTTTGAAAAAAAAGTTTTTTTTTCAACTTTTATATATTGAAATTTGTAGAAGTCTGAATACTGTTCCTCTTTTGTTCGTTTTTTCTCAAATTATCGAGAACCCCTGGAAAAACGAGGCGGTAGTGAAATATTTGCACTATTATAACTTGAAAAATATTTAAGAAAAAAATATTTTATTAAAGCGTTTTGGAAACTTCTGAAAACAAGCTACAAGAGTATGCAATAAAAAATAGGGGTTTCTATTTAAGGAATTGAAGATGACCTTCACGTAATTTTCAAACGACTATCCAAGGTCAAATCAATGACACCATTTTATGCCCCCCTCGAAATCATACAACTTTTGTCTGAAACATTTTTCTCCAAAATGCTTAATTTCCAAGATATACGCCTGTTTCACTTTAAATGACTCACCCGGTATATTATAGGAACATTTGAAAATTATTACCATTAATTTTCATCCGAAAATACATCAGAAATTTCTTCCTCGGATAATGTTTCTTTTTCATTTGAGGCCAAGCGTAGCCGAACGTGCGGGCGTACGCGAAACGCTGCTAAACGCTTAATACTAAATAGGCTATAAAATTTGAATTCGGACATATTCGGATTTAAACTTACTTGGCTTATAATCACGAATCTTTACCGAATGTAATGACACCAAAAAGAGCACGCAATCTCGCGCAATACTATAACAAAATTGTCAATAAAGTTTTGTAATCTTTAAAAAGCTTACAGAATGATTGGTAATATTCAAACATTAATAACTATACTAATATTTAGATGATAACAAAATAAAATCTATGCGAAAGTGCTCTGTATACCTACCTGAACAACTTTTGTAATACAAGAATTTACAGAATTTTCCTTCAAACACTTGAAAATCGCCAATGAACAGACGCCTTAAATTCTCTCCACTTTCGCGATGAAGTTTACTACTTCACGGGTGTACAAATAGAAAAAACAATATTGCAGCCTTATTCTTCGGACCTTTAACTACAACGAACAACAAAAATTTTATTCCATACGCAAAAATGTAGAAATCGACTTTTTTTCACTTTTTCGGGCCGAATACCCGACTGTGCGACGCGACGTCTAAAAAAATGTTGAAAAAATGCATTTGGTCGGAATTGTGAAAAACGATAGTAAAAATTGATTTTTGGCGACTTTTCCAGCAGGACCAATAACGAAAATTTAAAAGAGGTGTTTGAACATACTTTCCTGCAACAAATGAGAAAATGTCGATAGGCACGAAGTGGAATATTTTTGTTTGAAAAGTAAATACGGATCGTATCAGTTCTAATCGATAATGTTCTTCCTCCTCCAGATAATCGCAAGCTGAGATAATATCGCACACCTGCGGCGAAAGTAACACAACTCGGATAACTATTTGGCATTATTTTGTTAATCAAGTTTATGAATCATAAAAGCAATGCTCGCGAAATGGGTCCGATTCAATTCATTTATTAAAAATTAAATTCATGAGAGTTTCCTTGCAACTTCTATTTCCAGCTTGAGCTTGAGGGCCTTAACATTTTTACCGCTTAGGACCACCACTTGACTTGAGCCCCCACTGGGCCCCGGGATACCGTAAGGCACCCAATTTCGCAGCATTCATTTTTTTACAAGAAAATTCAATTTATTTACGAAAAATTAAATTTACGAGAGTTTCCTTGCAACTTCTACTTTTACCTTGAGGTTGAGGGCCCTAACATTTTTACCGCTTGGGACCTCCACTTGACTTGAGCCCCCACTGGGCCCCGGGATACCGTAAGGCACCCAATTTCGCAGCATTCATTCTTTTTACAAGAAAATTCAATTTATTTACGAAAAGTTAAGTTCATGAGAGTTTTCTTGCAACTTCTATTTCTAACTTGAGTTTAAGGACCCCACCATTTTTACCGCTTGGGGCCTACACTTGACGTGAGCCGCTACTGTCGACTGATTCATGATTATTAGTCTACGGAATCTTTTTATGCATTTATAGTAGAATTGAGTAAATGAAATTCAAAATTGTTGAAATAATATAATAATATGTTAAAAATTGATGATGTCAATATTTTATTTCTTCTCTACTGAAATCATTAAGGGAAGAAATAACATTCAATTTGGTTTCTATTCCTTGCAATCGATGCAGACAATTTATTCAACGGTGATTGACTAATTTTTATGCATTTATAGTAGAATTGAGTAAACGAAATTAAAAATTGTTGAAATATTTCAAAAATTGATGATGTCAATATTTTATTTCTTCTCTACTAAAATCATTAAGGGAAGAAATAACATTGAATTTGGTTCGGAACCCACCTTATAAAAACTGTAGGTCCCGTCGCGGAAAAACCTTGGCAGTTAAGAGCGACGTAAAATAACCAATAAAAAAAAACATTGAATTTGGTTTCCACTTCTCGCAACCGATGCAGACAATTTTTCATTTGCATAAAGATCCGCAGTCTAATGATTACAGTTACTACGCTTACATTAAATAATCGATTACAAGGGAAAACTAGAGGGTTATTGTTGCTCGCTCGCTCGCGGATAGGACTGCTCTTGCGAAAGGGTTAGTGGTATGCATGGCTAGTAGTACCTATAGCTATTAATGTTTTTTTTAAATTTGGTGTGTGACTCTCCACGAGCCACACAAAGAACTTCCCGATTCGTTAGTTGCAGTATATTATTATCATTATTAAGTGTACGTTTTAAGAAGATTATACGTTTTCAGGGAAATTCAATAGTTTTCTACTTATCAAAATGTTTGCTATATGGCGTCGCATTAAACGAACATCGTATGCTCGTTGCTTGCTTGGTTCCTTGTTATAGCATACTAATGTTGCAAAATAAATTGTCTTAATTAGTTTTTCGCAAACGATACAACTCCTCATTATCCGGGTTTGCAGTATTGATCTTGGTTTTCTTCGATACTGTTAATTTAAATTGTCCCAAAATATATAAACCGCGCTCAATTTTGAAACTCTGCTCAGTGATACATACAACATTTGTAAAGTTCGCCTTTCTGATTTTTTAAAATCCAAACATACTTTATCGTATGTTTGTCCCTGACTTTTATGAATCGTAATCGCTTCAGCAGGAACCACTGGAAATTGACTACGTGTGATTTGATATTTTTCCTCACTCGACATATTTACTTGATTCGATATTTTTATTATTGATGTCAAATTTTGATCAATATTTGCATTTTTCATATAATCACGATAACGAGTTCTTACTTTCACTCCTACTCTGGCCAATTGAAAATCTAACCATAATATAGACGGAATTTTAGCATTTTCTTGAAAAGTAATACATTTTAATATTCCGCATGTGTGCTCCATTAACCAATCCGTTTTCAACATCAATGTTATTAATAATTATCATATAGTTTATATTAATTTTCAATTTAATTTCAGTTAATAATTCGTTTTGAACTGATTGTTTTTTTAAAGACTGTAATATAAATTTTTTTTTGTACTTTCATCGATATTCTTTGAAAATGTATTCTGGGGAGTAGAAATGATTAACTCAGTCTTGCATTGGGATAATTTTCGATTATTGTAAGCAGAAACATCATCGTAAGGTACAAAAAAAATTTAAAAAAAATTTTTTTTTTAATTTTAAAAAAATCGAAAAAAAATTTTTTGTGTAATTACGTTTGTTTCTTCGGTGCAAACTTTCCGTTCTCTCGTATAAATTGCATTGTAGAATCAACTCCTTTCGAAAAAAACTAAAAATCTAAAAAACTACTTGACCAATATGGACCAAAATCTAATCAGCTCTAAGTTACGACGGGGCACATCGATTGCATCATTCATCATTCTGATCGCGTTGTTACTTTTTCTGAAAACGTTAACGAAAAATTTGATTACATAGAAACGGCCATACGCACACACACACACACATACGAACATTTTGCTGAAAATAGTCTAAAATGACTGCAATGACCATGAAACGTGAAGATCTACTAAAAAATCGATTTTCGATTTTCGGGGTCATTACAATAACTTCCCTATAAAATCGGGAAGTTAATTAATTACTGCCTACTCTGGCTGCAATGTTCCGAATTTCGGCTTTCGGATGAAATGAAAGACACAATAATGTCACGGGCGCGGTGAAATGCGTCAACGTACCGACCGCTAAACGAATTCATAGTTTTATGCGAGCATTGGCTGGCAGAGTCTGTAAGCGGCGATATCGCGGAGACAAAGGAAATCTACATTGAATTGCAATGCCGTCGTCCGAGACCGCGTGTCGTTCCCCCGGTCGCGTAGTGTTGGTGAAAAGCGGGCTGGAACGTAGCAGATTAGCCGCTAAACCAACGGCACACATGCGCATGTAAGTCGCGATAATAACACCATAATTCCCGTCGCGGATAATGAAATATACACCACTGACCCAGTGCTACAATAGGCAGCGAGCAAAACGACAATCTCGATAGCGCGGCGGCTGGCGTCATTTTACGTTGCGTTATTAACGACAGGATTTATACATATTGCCCCGCATCTTCTCGCGGCGCTCGTCATTCACCCCGCTGTGTGCTCCTTTGTGTCCTCCACACGAAACACGTTGCAAAATAATCTGTACACTCCAGGACGAAAAGATAGCACACTTTGAAATTAATGTAATTTCTGTTTATTAAGCATTAGAAATTCAATTTTTTCAATACAGATATTTCTAGTGTGTCTTTCTCAACATATATGAATGAAATGAAACAAAGCTTCATTAACTTGTCTATATTTTTATTGAATAAAGTAGAATTATTAACGAAATATAGAGGTACAAAATGATAGCACACTTAACGAAAAACTTGAAATATAACAGAATTAATCGATAAAAATCAATGCTCAATATTTTGTAGGACCTTCTTTACAGCTAACGACTTTAATCATTCGTTTTGGTAAATATTTATACAATTTTTTAATACTGTTTCGGCTAATATCCTTCCATTCGTCCAAAATGCACTATTTTAAATCGTTAATATTTTGGAATTGTCTGCTATTTTCGTGCACAGCTCTGGCAAGATGCCCCCAACAATTTTTAATAATATTGAGATTGAAGATCTTGCTGACCAATCCAAAACACGAATAATTTTTGAAGAAAAGTATTTCCTGACCGCTTTCGCCGCGTGGACTGCGACATTACCTTGTTGTAAAATGTGTTTATTTGCAGCAATTCTTACAGCATAAGTGTTTAGTTGTTCATTTATCATTTCAATATACCGTTCACTATTCATTCGTCCTTTTATTTTGATTTCTGTTTTACCCCAATATCTAATATCGGCCTCAATTATCACACAGCCGCCTCCCATTTGGCGATTAAAAATTGCTGTTCTTCATTCAAATCATGATAGTAATAGCCTACGCCGTCTGGGCCATCCAAATTAAATCAACTTCAATTTCTACTCTTCCATTTCAACTTCAATTTTTCAATTTCAATTCGTTAATTTCAACTCTTCAATTTCAATTGCAACATCCATTTTTCCATTTCAACTTCAATTTCAATATCAACTCTTCAACTTCATTATCAATTTTAATTTTTCCATTTCAACTTTAATTTCAACTTTAATTTTAATTCTCCCATTTCAACTTCAATTTCAACTCTCCCATTTCATTTCGTTAATTTTAACTCTTCCATTTCAACTTCAATTTATCAATTTCAATTCCTTAATTTCAATTTCAACATCACTTTTTCCATTTCAACTTTAATTTTAAATCTCCCATTTCTACTTCAATTTCAACTCTTCCATTTCATTTCGTTAATTTCAACTCTTCCATTTCAACTTCAATTTTTCAATCTCATTTCGTTAATTTCAACTCTTCCATTTCAACTTCAATTTTTCAATTACAACTTCAATTTTTCAATTTCAACGTCCATTTTTCAAGTTCAACCCTTCAACTTCAATTTTTCAATTTCAATTCGTTAATTTCAAATCTTTATTTTCATTGTCAACGTCAATTTTTCAATTTCAATTTCAACTCTTCAATTTACACTAGCAATTAAACGCTAACTTCTTAGTACGACAGTAATGGTGTTCTAATAGCCTACGCCGTCTGAACTATCCAAATTAAATCTCTTTTCGTCAGTAAATATGACTCTTTGCCGCTTTGTCCTCATATTTATATGCTTTCCGGCAAATTGTAAGCGGAACGCTTTCTGCTCCATCTTTAACCAGGGTTTCTTTTGCAATTCTCTTCGCGCTAAGAGCTTGCATTTTTGTAAAACACAACGTACGTTCTTTTCGTTAGTGTTTACGCCAACACTTTCGGCGATTTCTCTCGCAGTCATCCTCGAATTTGATGCTGTTCTCAATGTTGCACGTTTTTCACGGGCAGTTGAACTTTGTGGGCGCCCAGAACTCTTCATTTTCCCGTAATTTTCAGGATTATTTAACAAGCTCATAACAACTTTTCGGCATCTATTTACAGTTTTTGATATTTGTGTAATTCAATCATGTTCTTCCTTTAAGTTTTTTCCTTTCCTTAAGTTAGTTCTTTTCCACGACCCAATCTTAACGATTTAGTATGCTGTTTTATTGAATAAGCACGAAAGAGGCTAGTGCCCACTTTATGAATTACGTTTTGCAATGAATGTTTGCTCTTCAGTAAGTTCTGCACAACAGACAAATGTAAAACTGCTATTTGTGCTATCATTTTGTCTCGCTTGTGGGCCCCAATATTTACGTTTTCATTTTGAAAATTCTATTGATGTAAATATTGTGGATGATATTCAGTATATTGTATGTACAGCCATGTCAAAATACGTTGAAATATTAAAATATTCATTTTCTTCAGTGTAATGTACTAAATAAGGAAAAATAGACGATGTGCTATCTTTTTGTCCCGGAGTGTACGTATAGCTATCGCTTTCCGAGAACCGTGAAATCGAATTTTTCAAATAGTCACGCGTCGTTGTGTTGCCCCTCGGTGTGTGCGCCAATGGGAACGCTCCGAGCGTAGTCCGATGCGTTATTTAACGCAGTTCCGGCACACACTTTCGAATCGCTATTTCTAATTATAATTATACAACTCGTTTATCCGTTATCAGCGGTCGGCGTGTTGTTAATCTTATCTCCACGAATCGTGGAAATGTATTAAAACTCGACGCGACGCAAGACCGGTCGACTGGTCGCCAATAAAATAATAATTCAATACCGGCTGGGTTCTTGGACTTCGTATTTATTTAATTGTTAATAAATCTTCAAATTCAGGGAATGATCGATTCTAAACTCTTCTGAATACGACGTGGTTTTGTACAAGTTATTTGAACCTGATTGAACAATATCAGTTGTCGTTGTTGTTGTATGCGTCAAAAGTAATCGAATTTGAACATAGCTCAGAACTGGATGACAATGCGATATTGACAAATAAATTTAAAAAAAAAACTGTGCGTTCAGGAGAAAAAGAAATTTTAATATTGACCGTCACACCTCGTCGCGCGACACACAGTGGGGTATTTGGCCTGAAAAAGTGGAAAAAAACTATTTTAGCGTTATTTATAGGCTCAAGGTTACAATAGTATATGTATATCGTTGGATTCGTCTTAAGATCAGCTACAACATTATGAAATCCAAAATACACTTCAGTATTTGAAAAATCAAATTTACCTCAATTTTTTGAAAAAAATTTTTTTTTTCAACTTTTATATATTGAAATTTGTAGACGTCTGAATACTGTTCCTCTTTTGTTCGTTTTTTCTCAGATTATCGAGAACCCCTGGAAAAACGAGGCGGTAGTGAAATATTTGCACTATTATAACTTGAAAAATATTTAAGAAAAAAATATTTTATTATAGCGTTTTGGAAACTTCTGAAAACAAGCTACAAGAGTATGCAATAAAAAATAGGGGTTTCTATTTAAGGAATTGAAGATGACCTTCACGTAATTTTCAAACGACTATCCAAGGTCAAATCAATGACACCATTTTATGCCCCCCTCGAAACCATACAACTTTTATCTGAAACATTTTTCTCCAAAATGCTTAATTTCCAAGATATACGTCTGTTTCACTTTAAATGACTCACCCGGTATATTATAGGAACATTTGAAAATTATTACCATTAATTTTCATCCGAAAATACATCAGAAATTTCTTCCTCGGATAATGTTTCTTTTTCATTTGAGGTCAAGCGTAGCCGAACGTGCGGGCGTACGCGAAACGCTGCTAAACGCATAATACTAAATAGGCTATAAAATTTGAATTCGGACATATTCGGATTTAAACTTACTTGACTTATAATCACGAATCTTTACCGAATGTAATGACACCAAAAAGAGCACGCAATCTCGCGCAATACTATAACAAAATTGTCAATAAAGTTTTGTAATCTTTAAAAAGCTTACAGAATGATTGGTAATATTCAAACATTAATAACTATACTAATATTTAGATGATAACAAAATAAAATCTATGCGAAAGAGCTCTGTATACCTACCTGAACAACTTTTATAATACAAGAATTTACAGAATTTTCCTTCAAACACTTGAAAATCGCCAATGAACAGACGCTGTCTTAGGAACGCCAAGCGCGCCTTAAGCTCTCTCGACTTTCGATGAAGTTTACTACTTCACGGGTGTAGAAAAAACAATATTGCA
Source organism: Lasioglossum baleicum (assembly GCF_051020765.1). Lineage (NCBI taxonomy): Eukaryota > Metazoa > Arthropoda > Insecta > Hymenoptera > Halictidae > Lasioglossum > Lasioglossum baleicum. Next base: position 9,086,568 of record NC_134947.1, on the reverse strand, counting down.
GCCTTATTCTTCGGACCTTTAACTACAACGAACAACAAAAATTTTATTTCATACGCAAAAATTTAGAAATCGACTTTTTTCCACTTTTTCGGGCCAAATACCCCACTGTGCAACGCTCGGTAGTACGTGATCGCGTTCAGCGATCCCCACTCCGCGCGCCCGCGCTCCCTACTCCACTACGCGTTCCCACTCCGACTCGTCCCCACTCCACTGACCCATTTCGCACCGAAGGAGCTCAGTCAGTGTGGTGTTCCGTTCATTCAGTTCCCATTCCGGACAAACATCCGTGAACCAAAATGCAAAAACTCCTAGGTCAAATTTATGTATTTTTTTCTGGAGAATCCAAATCTGCAATGAAAAATGGGGGTTCCCATTTAAGTTTTTTATCTTCCCCCACCCCTACCCGCAGGGGATGGCGGTGGGGGGGGGTCGAGTTTGGTATCATTGGATGTCCCCCTTCGCGACGAACAACTTTCATTACCCACTTGTTTTGATCCGATGCATATATAGTTCTCGAGATATTTCAATATATTCAGATAAAATGACCAGCCTGTATATAGTATATACTGCAATAAAAAAATGTATTCAACCACTTCCCATGGAAAGACCTTTAGAATTTCGATAACTATAAAATAAAAACTCTAAACCCGGTTAAACGACAGGCGGTGGTAGGCTTAGTTAGTGTTAATTGGGTCCAGAAAAAAAGTGAGTCGATTGAAAAGCCGTGGACTATGTGTTTCGACATGAATAAAAGTTGCGCTCTATATTCCAGCAGCTGTCTAGCACAGCGATCATTTCCCGGCGACTCTTTTAATTCTGAATTCAATTCGTCCCGGCGCACAGTGGGGTATTTCGCTGAAAAACGGGAATAAAATATTGTAGCGTTATTTATGGGCTCACGGTCACAAATAAGTAGGTCGTTGGATTCGTCTTGATGCCAGCTATAAGATCATGAAATAAAAATTGTACTTTAACATTTAAAAAATCAAAATAATTCTTATGTTTTGGCGAAAAAAAATTTTTTTTAAATTTTAAATATATAATTTTGTACATGTTTCAATACTGTTCAACTTTTATTGGAACCATTTCGTCGTCAGATTATCCGAACTCTTGAAAAGTAGTGATAATGGAATGCTTTGATTACTATGTACTGAGTTGAGATAGGTGTACAAACTCTTCACAGATTTTATTCTGTTATCATCTAAATTAGTATTGTTATTAATATTTCCACATTACCAATCATTCTGTAAGTTTTTTTTCGATTTCAAAACTTTATTGACGATTTTGGTATACAATTGAGCTGAATTGAGCACTCCTTCTGGTACCATTACACTCTATAAAGCTTTGCGATCATAGTCCAACAAAAAAATCTTCCGAATTTTTCCGAATTCGAGAGTTATAAGTAATTTAAGTAGAAATGAGCATGGAAAGTCGCAGCGTACGCGTAGTACACCTGCACCGCAAACTCTCGCGGTCTAACGGAAAACTAAAATATAACATAAGAGAATATAATAGATGCTCTCAATAGTTTGCTCAGCACTCTATGATGGAACTGTTTTGACTGAATACTGCAAGGAAACGATTGAATCGAAGGCTTCTTTGCAGCAACAATGTAAACAAAGATCCTCGTAAGATCTCGTAGAGAATCGGGCGAACGCGTTCGACCGCGAGAGTTTGCGATGCAGGTGTACTACGCGTACGCTGCGACTTTCCATGCTCATTTCTACTTAAATTAGTTATAACTCTCGAATTCGGAAAAATTCGGAAGATTTTTTTGTTGGACTATGATCGCAAAGCTTTATAGAATGTAATGGTACCAGAAGGAGTGCTCAATTCAGCTCAATTGTATACCAAAATCGTCAATAAAGTTTTGAAATCGAAAAAAAATTTACAGAATGATTGGTAATGTGGAAATATTAATAACAATACTAATTTAGATGATAACAGAATAAAATCTGTGAAGAGTTTGTACACCTATCTCAACTCAGTACATAGTAATCAAAGCATTCCATTATCACTACTTTTCAAGAGTTCGGATAATCTGACGACAAAATGGTTCCAATAAAAGTTGAACAGTATTGAAACATGTACAAAATTATATATTTAAAATTAAAAAAAAAAATTTTTTCGCCAAAAAATAAGAATTATTTTGATTTTTTAAATGTTAAAGTACAATTTTTATTTCATAATCTTATAGCTGGCGTCAAGACGAATCCAACGACCTACTTATTTGTGACCGTGAGCCCATAAATAACGCTACAATATTTTATTCCCGTTTTTCAGCGAAATACCCCACTGTGCGGCGGCGATCGTTTCGATAGCGTCCTCGTTCCGCGGAACGTATCATAAAAGCGAGCCACAATCTAGCAGAGTACATCGACGAGCTCGTGCCATCCAGGATTAAAGAGTGTTACGACATCGGTTCCGGTTCTAAAAACAATGAATCGTTGGATTCCGCGGCAAGTTCTGCAACGGCGAGATTAACGAGAATACCGATTTCAATGATGGATCCGTTCCTATCTGGGTTTCGAGTTGGAGTGCTGCTATCGGTGCTCACGAGTGTGCGAAGCTTTCCCATTGCTCGTTATCTGCCGCACGGTTTATTAAAATTCGATCGAGTAATTAATAGATACGATCGGGCCTTTTTTTGTTTTACAGCGGTGGGGAAAGTGCTTTTAAGATGTCGGCAGTTGGACATTCAGACGTCTTAAAGATGTCGGCAGTTGGACATTCAGACGTCTTAAAGATGTCTCGAATGTCCTACGAACGTCTCCTGAACGTCTTGTGGTAGAAAACGTTAGAAGACGTCTCTTTGACGTCTAGAAGACGTTCAGGAGACGTTAGTAGGACATTCGGGAGGCGTTTAAGACGTCCCTAAGAAGTCTTAAAGGTCAATAAATGTTAATTGAATTAAAAGAAGTTAAGAGTAAAAATAGATTTGTAACTTCGACAAAAACGAGTTTAAAGTTAAACCTAGCTTTAGCAGAAAAACGCATGTGGAATTGACATAAAAAGTGTAATTAAATTAACAATTGCCATTAAAATCACCATAAAAATAATAGAAATTAAAATTAGAGTTGAATTTGCAATTGGAATTGGTATTGGAATTGAAATTGAGATTTGAATTGAAATTGGAATTGAAATTGAAATTGAGATTGAAATTGAGATTGAGATTGAGATTGAGATTGAAATTAGAATTGAAATTGGAATTTAAATTGAAATTGGAATTGGAATTGGAATTGGAATTGAAATTGATATTGAGATAATTGGAATTGGAATTAAAATTGGAATTGAAATTGGTATTGAGATGATTGGAATTGGAATTGAAATTGGAATTGAGAATGAAATTGAAATTGAGATGATTGGAATTGGAATTAAAATTGGAATTGAAATTGAAATTGAGATTGAAATTGAGATTAAGATTGAAATTAGAATTGAAATTGGAATTGAAATTGAAATTGAAATTGATATTGAGATGATTGGAATTGGAATTGAAATTGGAATTGAGAATGAAATTTGAATTGAAATTGGAATTGAAATTAAGATTGAGATTGAGATTGAGATTGAAATTGAGATTGAGATTGGAATTGAGATTGGAATTGAAATTGGAATTAAAATTTGAGATTGGAATTGAAATTGGAATTGAAATTAAAATTGAGATTGAGATTGAGATTGAGATTGAAAGCGGTGGGGAAAGTGCTTTTACGTACTGGCTCCTCCCCTGAAGATAACAGTCGGGAGGGAAGTGTGCGACTCGCTTTCGCAATACCCACCAGTGTCGCCAGATGAGAGCCAAATGGCTCTCACACATTCTCCTCCTTTTCCCCTTCCACTATCCCATTCCAGCACCATGCGCACACACCAACGTCCCCCACTAAGACCGTAGACCACGGTGCCCGTGCCGTAGACTGGTCTGGTCATCGGAGAGGGAGTACATCATCTCACCGTGATGCCTCTCGTCTGGCTACGCTGGACCAGTGTTACCCCTTCCACTATTCCATTCCAGCACCGTGCACAGGCGCACGTGCAACGTGTCTCCCATTCGCCCCACTCATTCCGCGTCATCATAGTGGGAGTACATCATTTCACCGTGACTCCCCTAATCTGGCATTACTGCACTGGACCCCACTCCTGACCAGGGTTGCCATCTGCGAGTCTCGCCAGGCCGCTTACTCTTCCGCCCCTCGCCCAGCTATGTAGCAAAGCCCGCCATTGCTTCCCCCACTCTTCCCACTAACGCTGACGCGTACGGTACGCGAAAACTATAGTAAATATAGTAAAAATTAATTAATAATGTATAGCTAAATGTACCTATTACGGCGGGTGTACGTTTTACTGCGGTATTTCCTCCCAATGGGATTCAAATACGCAAAAATAAATACTTTCCCCTGAATAAATTTGCACAATCCAATGAGAATGTATTCTCGTTGGCGAGGCAATCAAAATTGTCAATTAATGTCGAAACAGTTATTTAATGAATCAAATTATACAACCATTTTTGATATCTGGAATAATTTTTACAAATTTTTGTTCGAGTTTTCGTGCTTGCAGATGTGCAGGGCACCGTAGAGTAGTTTAACAATGCTCACTCTAAATAGAGGTGGGATGTTGATTGAGCAACTATTATAGTAAATAAATTAATGTTGAATTACTGTACAAGTAGAAACGTCGCCATGAAAAGGGCATGAGAAATATTACTTTTTTGTTGGATAAAAACGATCCCAACAACCTGAAACGATTTCTAAAACCGTTCTGCTTGCAATTAATAATGTATAGGGTAAATGTACCTATTACGGCGGGTGCACGTTTTACTGCGGTATTTTTTCCGAATCCTATTCAAATACGTAAAAATAAATATTTTGCGGCGTGCACTGTGCGACTGCTAACAGCCAGAATGTACCAGCGATTTATCGGGGTTCCACCGCGGTGTAAAATGCAATTCGAAGGACTTGTTTCGCGGACACCGTGCCGAGCCGCGCTGCGAAATGCACCGTGCTCGCGCGTGCTCTTTGTTTACCCGCGCATTCCATCGCTCGTCGCGCACGCGTGCAACTGCACGGCACGGCAGCGTCGCGTGCGTGCATTTACATTAGCCGCCAGTTATCTAAGTACATCACAAAGCATTGCCGCCTCGGTTGGCCTACTTATACCGCGTCTCGACCATTTTCCTGGCCATTTCGCGCGCCTCGGACCTTGGAAATCCCGAGGACACCGGCGAACTGCTCGCAAAAATGCGGATTACATTCCCCCTGATCCTCTTTTTCTATCATCCGCTTCGAGATGGTACACCGATGGATTAGCTACGACACGAGGACAATGGCGAGCCGCACATTTCTTGCAGATATCTATTAGGTTGTAAAGAAACAAATGCAGGACTCAAACCTATGTTCTTAAAGTGTTGTAACACACGTCAAGAACAATTTTATTAACTTCCCGATTTTATAGGGAAGTTATTGTAATGACCCCGAAAATCGAAAATCGATTTTTTAGCAGATCTTCACGTTTCATGGTCATTGCAGTCATTTTAGACTATTTTCAGCAAAATGTTCGTATGTGTGTGTGTGTGTGTGTGTGTGCGTATGTCTGTTTCTATGGTATCAAATTTTTCGTTAACGTTTTCTGAAAAAGTAACAACGCGATCAGAATGATGAATGATGCAATCGATGTGCCCCGTCGTAACTTAGAGCTGATTAGATTTTGGTCCATATTGGTCAAGTAGTTTTTTAGATTTTTAGTTTTTTCGAAAGGAGTTGATTCTACAATGCAATTTATACGAGAGAACGGAAAGTTTCCACCGAAGAAACAAACGTAATTACACAAAAAAATTTTTTTTTCATTTTTTTTAAATTAAAAAAAATTTTTTTTTGTACCTTACGCTAATGTTTCCGCTTACAATAATCGAAAATTATCCCAATGCAAGAGTGAGTTAATCATCTCTACTCCCGAGAATACATTTTCAAAGAATATCGATGAAAGTACAAAAAAAAATTTATATTACAATCTTTAAAAAAACAATCAGTTCAAAACGAATTATTAACTGAGATTAAATTGAAAATTAATATAAACTATATGATAATTATTAATAACATTGATGTTGAAAACGGATTGGTTAATGGAGCACACACAGATGCGGAATATTAAAATTTATTACTTTTCAAGAAAATACTAAAATTCCGTCTATATTGTGGTTAGATTTTCAATTGGCCAGAGTAGGAGTGAAAGTAAGAACTCGTTATCGTGATTATATGAAAAATGTAAATATTGATCAAAATTTGACATCAATAATAAAAATATCGAATCAAGTAAATATGTCGAGTGAGGAAAAATATCAAATCACACGTAGTCAATTTCCAGTGGTTCCTGCTGAAGCGATTACGATTCATAAAAGTCAGGGACAAACATACGAGAAAAGTATGTTTGAATTTTAAAAAATCAGAAAGGCGAACTTTACAAATGTTGTATGTAGCACTGAGCAGAGTTTCAAAATTGAGCGCGGTTTATATATTTTGGGACAATTTAAATTAACAGTATCGAAGAAAACCAAGATCAATACTGCAAACCCGGATAATGAGGAGTTGTATCGTTTGCGAAAAACTAATTAAGACAATCTATTTTGCAACATTAGTATGCAATAACAGGGAACCAAGCGAGCAAAGAGCCTGCGATGTTCGTTTAATGCGACGCCATATAGCAAACATTTTGATAAGTAGAAAACTATTGAATTTCCCTGAAAACGTATAATCTTCTTAAAACGTACACTTAATAATGATAATAATATACTGCAACTAACGAATCGGAAGTTCTTTGTGTGGCTCGTGGAGAGTCACACACCAAATAAAAAAAAAACATTAATAGCTATAGGTACTACTAGCCATGCGTACCACTAACCCTTTCGCAAGAGCAGTCCTATCCGCGATCTCGCGAAGCCAGCGAGCAAAAACAACCCTACTCGCGAGCGAGCGAAGCGAGCGAGCAACAATAACCCTCTAGTTAAAATTGTTTTTATTTTATAATTAATTTAATTTTATTAATATTAACACATTACTGACCGGTGATTATTACATAATTTTGAAAAATCTATAGTACATGGCTAAACACTTTTTAATGGAACCTTCAATAACAACAGCAATTTTCATTGTGAAATAACAAGTCACCCTCAATAACGTGATCTAATAGTTTCATTTAAGATTGCAATGTAAAAGAAAATTTCTATATATTTTCCTTTGGCACGGCACAATTATTGAAAATCGTATTAATAGGCTTCCGGTAGGTAAAGTGTTAATTTAATTTTATTAAAATTAATTCAATTTCATTAAAATTGTTTTAATAAAAACAATAATACAACAATTAATTTTATAGAAAATTTAATATTGTTTAATAGTAACATTAAATTATTATGAGAATTCATTTTTAACCGACTTCGAAAAAGGAGGAGGTTACTCAATTCGATCTATATGTGCCTTTTCTTTTTTTCGCTTTTTTTTCCATATATGTTCACCGATTACGCCAAGATGGATGGACCAATCGGAACGAAACCTTTTGCATCTTGTAGAGCATGTCCCCGAGGTGGTCCAGTGAAAAAAAATGTTGCATTTTTTATTCCTTACGATTTTATTTGCGAAAGTGTAGGATGGTGATGCCGCACAGTGGTCCAAACTGCCGATTTAGGAGTGCAAAAGTCAAAAAACCAAACATGAAGTAGGCATTTAATACTGTTTCTTACATCAACACATATGTCTGTAGAAGCTGAAATCGACAATATTACTTCTCAAATCAATTATTGTTAAGTGTGGCATAGGTTGAAAGTAGCAGTATGACAAGTACATCGATATAAAGGACATCCTTTCCAACTCTTATTTATTGTCTAGAACGATAATATTGATTTCTAATTATAATAGCCGTGTTCAGAAGCATTGGGAAGATATGAAAAAAAATATAAAACAATTTTTCGGAAATGTTTAAGTAATGTTCCTCAAGGAAGTATTAAGAAATTTATTTTTTAAGTTTGTTGTAGGAAATACTAATGGTATTCGCCCGTATTCGCGCTAATTTTTGCATCAATATTAGGAATGGAATATGTAGTTTATGGTTTCATCAAATTTATTAGCAGGAAATTGCAGATTAGCAAGTCATTTTATTTTCTCTGATACAGTTCGATGACGAGTGCGCGTGGAACGAAGAGGTTTTAAGAAATTCATTTCTTAAGTTGGTAGGAAATACTAACGATACTCGCCCGTATTCGCGTCAATTTTTGCATGAATATTAGGAATGAAATATGTAGTTTATGGTTTCATCAAATTTATTTGTAGAAAAATGCAGATTAGTAAATTATTTTATTTTTTCTGGTACAGTTCGATGACGAGTACGCGTAGGACGTACATATATAATAGACGTACTATTATAATAATATATAATAGACGATTAATAGACGTATTAGGCAATAATGTGCAAAGAATGCCTGGTGTTGTGGCATTGTTGTTGGAGGGCCGATTGGCAGTTCTTTTTGCGAGTCGTAGAGAGCGTAAACAAAAAGAGATTGATTTTCTATTATTATGGGCCTTCCACATGAATGTTTCCCATTCTTATTGTGTCGAAGAGATCGTTAACAGCTTGGATTGTGTTAGGTTATATAATTATATCTAATTAGATGTAAATATAATAGTATAACTAGATATAAATATTGTTTTGTTTTTATTTTTATTATTATTGTGTTTTTTATATGTATTATTATTGTTGTTGTCGTAAATTTCATTTCTGAAAATTATACTTTTGTAAAAAATGAAGAATTGTGCACAAGTTTTTCTTTTCTAACACTGTACATTAAAACTGGCATTATAAATTGAAATATGTTGCTTCCTCTTTGCTATATTTTAAGAAAAAAAGATATTTCAAAAAACTTACGGAACTCAATTAGCCTTCTTTATACTTATCTAATGTGTATAGAATACATGTAACACAGAATTATCGATTATTAGAAGCGTTTAGACTTTTGCACTCCTAAATCGGCCGTTTGGACCACTGTGTGCCGTTATGAACACCGTTGAATGTTAGATATTAGAAACAGTAACAACGCGACGTCGTTACCATTATTGATTGAGGCTTTCAGATATTTATAAATTACGATTTGGAATGTGACGATTGACAGAGAAAGACGTTTTTGTAAATCTCAGACGGAGATTTGTGAATATTCAGACGAAAGATATTTTTGATCCTACATTTCATGTATGTTCCGCGATTACTCCGAGATGGATGGACCAATCAGTGTAGTGTATATCTCCCGATTGGTCCCTTGATAAAAAGCGTGAAATAAAAAAAATTAAACCGACTTCGAAAAAACGCACTAAAAGGTATAAAATAATTTACATTTAATTGATGTGAATACACACGAAATTAAATACAATACAATCTTTTCGGAGGCGGCGCAAAATTGAAAATTTTCGACACTGGAAATTACGAAAATCCTTAAATTTGTCTACATGCTTTCACATATTAATGTATCTTCTCTTCCCACCTACTGATTTCCAAGTCCACCATATTCCAATGAAATCATAATCAGCAACATTTGTCATTTGGAAAATTTTTAAGTTTTGCGCCGCCTTCGAAAAGATTGTACTGTATTTAAGTTCGTGTGTATTCACATAAATTAAATGGAAATTATTTTATACTTTTTATAATATTATTGAGGGGAATAGTATTGAAATTAATATTTTACAGAGAATTTAATATTAATGAAAAATCTAAAGCTGTGCATTCGTTGACACTTCCTTTGACCCATACGTCGTTGATATTCCGAATTTCCGAGCCGCTTGAGCGTCACTTCGGCCTAGTTTGAACTCGTAGAAAAAAATAATGCGAAAATCACGTTTTGGCATTCCTGAAATAAAAGCCAAATAATCTGATAAAAATTTGAATGAAATCAAATATCAAAAGCATAATTAAATAGAGCGTAAGACAAACTTTAAAATGACATACAACTCATTAAATTAAGGTAAGTATTTATTTTATATAAAATTGCAATTAAAACAAAGGAACAGAAATCCTGCATTCTCTCTTTGCAACCTAATACTTTCGTTGCTACCTAGGAAAAAGCCTCAGGGACTACATATACTTTTATATATATTGTCCACTTTCAAAGGGTGAATGAACAAATAATAGTGCGCTGCAGATTTTTCGAAAATCTACTGACATTTTCTTCGAGTCCTAGAAAAGTTCCAGGAATTAGTATAGTTTTTACCGAGCACTTTGGAAGGGTGAAAATGATTTTTAAAATTAAGGGTCAAACCAAGTTTAATTGCTGCTGTTACGTCCTAAGGTGGACGTGTTAAAGATTTGAAGTTTAATCTGAAAGATTTCAATTGAAGATAAAACGCAGTTTTGAACCCACCTGCATTCACCGGCATTCGGGTAATTGAGAATGTCTTAAATTCTAAGTGACTTTGATCATGGAAATCGAAATTAGGTAAACTCTTTAAAAATGATTTAATATTTTAATTCGAATAGAAATAATCCAAAGTATATTCTAAGCACCAAATTTCGGGGATACATAGAGTTATTATGATCTTATTACACAGTGCCGTAACGAGAGTATGAAGCGCCTGTGGCAAGTGTCTAACTTGCGCCTCCCCGTAACCCAATAATGACAAAAAAATATAAAATTTCAATGTAACAAGTTAAATTTTATTAAATGCAATATATTAAATACTATTAACCTCATCAAAATGAGTTACCTGTATAATGTATTTGGGGTCATTCCATGCCAAATCGATCACTTTTTGCAGGCACCATCGTCGATTTTGTTCGAAATGAAATATATTGTGATAGCGGTGCGCTCGACTCGCCTCTACCTAAAACGGAGGTACACGGCGTACTTTACCAGCACATTGTGACGCCAATTATCACGATACCATCTTTTTCAAGGGCTCATTTTAAATGGGAAACTTCAAAGAATATTACCATATTTTTTTCAAAATTTAAATCACTGAGCCCCACCATCGAAAAAAACGTAAAAAAAGAATTTGTTTAAATTTTTCGACATTATAAAGTTGATTGTCTGGGTTGAAAAAATTATTTTGTAATAGCCCAGTTCTTTTCGAATAAAACAAAAAAGAATGTAGCTCAACCGGACAAATTGTTCCCGAGATAAAAATTCGTAAGTGAGGTACGTTTTCGCCGAAATGGACAAAAATTGAAACCTTTGAAGGCCTGCCATTTCTAACAAAATTCGAAACCGGCAAAATGATGACTTAAACCCCCCCTAATTTCACACACACATGGACTACAATATATTTCATTTAGAACAAAATCGACGATGGTGCCTGCAAAAAGTGATCGATTTGGCATGGAATGACCCTTTGTCAAGGTATTTGTATGTGAATATGAATAAATAATCTATAACCTAAATAAGAACAAATTTTTATTCATATTCAATGACGACAAAATAAAAGAAATACAAAACATAGGTATATGTTAAAATAATATAATAAAAACATAAAACAGTTCAACATATTTTATTAAGTAATTTTCAATTACTTAATTACATAATTTAATGTTTTGGCAACATCTTTTTCAATTGATATTATAGACATGTTTGTTCATCGCTCTTGTCCAATAGAAGAACGAAGGTACGATTTTACAATTTTTAATTTGTTAAACAAACGTTTGCAGGGAGCTGTTGTTACAGACATTGTTATGAAAAGCCTTAATTCTATGTCTAGATTTGGATACGTGTTTTGTAATGAGATTTCGTGATTTTTTTGCAAGATTTGAAAAGCGTCCAAGCGACCCTTAACCGGATCGGTATTCTTTGTTTTGCGCCCCAAACCCAGTTGCGCCCGTGCCGGGCGCCTCTTTCTCCACGCCCTCGTTACGGCACTGTTATTACATATATAATTTGGTAGTGTATTTACCGTAAATTAATTTCGCTCGCAGGAAATGAACGATCGGCTCAACGCTTCAGCAACTCAATCGGTATTGATGTTGACGAAAATGATGGTTCCTTTCCTTAGCTGCAGACCTTATTAATATTGAATGTTGTCTCTTTGACTATTTTTGATTACTAGCTTTAAGATGATTTTTTCCGTAATTTTCACGTAAATTGATATAATTATTAATCACAGTATATGACCGATTAGTTTTCTTAGCAATTGCGCGATTAGAGCAGCCCATATCTTTATAAGCATCGATTGATGCTTTTTCTTCACTTGTTAGTACTTTTCCTCTCGGCATTCTCATACACGTGAATCAAATTATAACAAACAGGGGATTTCTGTGAGTTCTAAAACTAATACTTTCAGAATATTCTCAGTTTTCCCTAGTTCTCTGCTCAGAATACAGAGAAACACTAAGTGACTTTATAGAAACTTCGCACACTTGTGTTCTGCATCACACAGAAAAAAATTAAAAAAAACGTAAATAGTAAACATAGCGGTCTAGAGTACGCAGTCCCTCTATCCGAGTGTCTACAAGGCACAAGACCAGATACGATAAATCAACAAAAGTGGTGATATTTTTAAAATATCTATGAAAAAGAAGATGACTTTATAGAAATTTCGACCACTGTATTCGCTCACAATTTATATTTGATAATGACTCGATCATTTAATAAAATATAAATTTCGCTGCATTTTTAATTCGTTCAATGAAGATTCAAAGTCAAAATCAGTTTTCTTAATTCTATTTGAAAGGGTTTGCTCGTCCCCGCTCCAGCGCCATCTGTGTGTGCCGCGCGTTTGAGATCGTGTCGCTCGCTTTGTTCACTCGTCGTCATACGGCTGTGCCGGTACCATGTGCTCGCACTCGTATTGTAATCACATACTTTAGTTCTATAAGCCAGTTGGCTGCATATATGTATACGTGTAATTGTTTAACCAAATATATATATTATATTATGTGTGAGAACGCATCATCGATTTACCCCCAACACTATTGCACGCAATGTGATATAATATACGATAGTTCGACATTAATTATCAATTATAATATTTGATATGTTATTTCTCGTACATCATTATTAGAGTAAGTATTTAATTCAGAAAATGTATGTTATGCATGATTGATTTTATCAATTATTACTTAATGCATAAAAATAAATTTTAAAACCTCATATTGATTTGTGTGTCAAACATATTAAAACCACACACACTTTCAGGGAATCTTCTTTAAAAACGTCAACCCTCTCCATAACTCATATATTTCAAGTCTGGAAAAAGTAGAAGATACATAATAGGAATTTCAAGAATACACAATTTGCCTTATCGAAAGACAGTGTAGCAATAAAATGTGACACGACGAAGTGCACCGAAAAATAATTCGGAGTGCAAAGGGTTAATTCTACGAAGTCGAAAAGGAGGGAAGAGTTACAATTCGTAATGATGTCGATCAGACATTGATGTCAGTCGGGCTCGGAGTAGTTGAAGAAGTTGATGCAACCGTTAATAATCTGGAACAGGCGAATTAAATCGGGTACAGTGAAACGTTCCTGAATAGTGAATAGATCGAGTCTGTTAGCGAGACAAGAGATAGGTCATGATCATATCTATTAATGCAACAGCCGAGTTCTGAACGCCACAAACCTCAGAAATTTATGCTGGACACTTTCAACGGCATTGATTGCTTTACTACGGCGCGGTGGCCGGAGTACCCTTGCGTTCTTCGAGATGAGAACGAGCAAGAAAATCGTAGAAAGTTTACGATGCTGTTAACGACTGAAAGGGAAAATTTTTGCACGATTATATTCGCCCCAGACGCTGGACTCGTTGATGCTTAACACTAAACCTACCACGACGCGACGCCACAGTGGTCCCAAATCCCGAAAACACGGCCAAAACCTCAAGACGATCCTGGATTAGATTGAAAATTTGTGATGTAATGTTTTCAAGGTCGCTGATTACGAATCTGAACTTGGAATTTCGAAAAACAAAATGGCCGATCCAATATGGCGGGCGGGTATCTGAAAAAATGATTCGATTTCTATAAAAATTGGTAATCCGATGTTTTATGGATCTTTGATTACGAATTTGAATTGAAAAATTTGATGGACCAATACAAAACATTTTTTTAAAAATAAATTTGATTTTTTCCAATTTTTGGCCATTTTGTTTTTCGAAATTTTAATTTCAGAATCGTAATCAGAGATCCAGAAAACATCGTACTACCAATTTTTATAGAAATCGAATCATTTTTTCAAATAACCGCCCGCCACATTGGATCGGCCATTTTGTTTTTCGAAATTTTAATTTCAGAATCGTAATCAGAGATCCAGAAAACATCGTACTACCAATTTTTATAGAAATCGAATCATTTTTTCAAATACCCGCCCGCCACATTGGATCGGCCATTTAGTTTTTCGAAATTCTAAGTTCAGATTCGTAATCGGCGACCTTGAAAACATTACATCACAAATTTTCAATCTAATCCAGGAACGCGAATGTTTTCAATTACCCTTTCAAAGCTCACAGAATACCTACTCTGCATTACAAAAAATAGTATTACGAACAAATCTGTCAAAATTTGCCGTTCATTTTTGTGTCATTTGCAAGATAATAGTATAAAGTAGATGCTTAAACAAGTTTCAGGGCGTGATTTGCCGTGATCCCCATAACTTCCACTCTAAATCTTTAAAATTTACGCCTTCACTTTTACGTTCTCTTTTGCATACGTAGTTACCAGTTAATAATAAACATTTGGCACTAAAAACTATGCAATGCAACTTATCTTCACAAACAGCATTCATAATGCACAATTAAAATCAATACGATACAATACAATTTGTATACTGTACACTTAAAATTCGCACTGAGGCTTGGGAGAGTATGAAAGCACTGTCTAATAAAACCGAAGTTCGGACTGCGATTGTTGGTCAGGTAATAAAATGCGACCTTCTTGCCGTTTACCCTCAAGTAGAAACACTCTTAGAATAACCAACCCCATAATTAAAACTTACCTAGCTGGAAGTTCATTTTTTAGGTTTTGGCCACGTTACTATGTTACGATATTTCTGGATCTCTGATTACGATTCTGAAAATAAAATTTCGGAAAACAAAATGGCCAAAAATTGGAAAAAATCAAATTTATTTTTTAAAAAATTTTTTGTTCTGGTCCATCCAATTTTTCAATTCAAATTCGTAATCAAAGATCCAGAAAACATCGGATTACCAATTTTTATAGAAAACGAATCATTTTTAAACCCTCAAACATGAACTTCCTCCTAGGAGTTTGTAATACTGGGGTTGGGTAAAGTGATGTTATGACCACTGAATGCCACCAAGGAAACAGGTAAAAAGTTTATGGTACGATTCTGCAGTTAGTTCAAAGTTAGCCTTCGTTTGATGAGCATTTGTCGCTCGCATTAGTAGGAAATTGAACGCCCCCTTCTCAAGTACATAACTTTCAAAATAGTGCATCAATTTCAATTCTGCAAAATGGATGCTGTTCCTGGAAGTAAGTAGAATGTTCACCTGTTTTTGTATCTCAAAAATTGTTAGTCATTACGTTACACGATGGCAATATTCTTTGGTGAACGTAGAAGGTAAAACTTGATGCGCGTATTGTAGAAACGTATACATAAGTTAAAAGTCTCACGTTGTCCCACTAAAATTCCTTTTCTGACGTGTTGCTAATACATTTATCTTTCAAAATTCATAAAAACCTCCAATAGTCTCCTGTTTGCTCATACGTGGGTAAACTTTGTTTCATTTCTATGGATTTTAAAATGCGATTTCACAACTTTTAGTAATGAAAAACGATTCGGATGATTAAATCTTATGTACATAATTTACAATTATACTAATTCATGATATACAAAGTGCAATTTTGTTTGTCATTTATACATTTTTACCTATCAACCTCTCAAAACACATTTAATGCGAATTGTTGTCTAAATTTTAATCGGTCATTTTGTTTTTCACATTTTCGAGTTCATATTCGTAATCAGTGACCCCAAAGACCCCAAAAGGATCATTTTCCAAGCAGACCTAACCATTTTTTAATGTATATGTGCGCCATATTGGATCCGCCATTTTGTGTTTTGGAATTTAAACTTCATATTCGTAATCAGTGACCCCGAAAAACCCCGAGTACGCATTTTTGGGTGCACTCAAGAACGTTTCGAGGTTTTGGCCAGTTTTTTGCGATTTGGGAACACTGTGCGACGGGTCAAGTGACCCATTTTAGATTTTTTATTTAATAATTATTGCGATTGTAAAGGTGTTTTCATGGGAATTTAGTGAATATACTTTTTCACTCGAGTATATATTATAGTAAAAATCGCACATAATATAAATAAATTTAATCTTGTTATTTTTATGAGATATTATACACATCAGTCACTTTTCATGGTCGCACAGTGGGTATTTGGTCGAGAAACCGGAAAAAATATTGTAGCGTTATTTATGGGCTCAAGGTGATAAAAAAGTAGATCGTTGGATTCGTCTTGACGACAGCTACAACATTATGAAATCAAAAATGTATTTTAACATTCAAAAAACAAAATGATTTTTATTTTTTGTTTACGAAACATTTTTTTCGAGATTTTATATAAAGAAATTTGTACATGTTTAAATGCTGTTCAACTTTTATTGGAAACATTTTTTCCTCAGATTATCGGAAACCCTTGAAAAATTGCGATAATAGAGTGCTTCCATCGAAAAGTTGGAAAAAAATATTTTTGTTTGTAAATTATGTTGAAATGATGTAATTTATCATTTTGACAGTAAATATGTAGATCGCGTAACTTTTTAATAAGCAAATATGTATATATTTTAAGAAATTTTTAAATTCTCATTATTGATTTTCTTACACTTATAAGCACGAATTTATCTAGTGATCTTAAACAATTAACAAAGTAAATGAGGTAACACGCTAAATATAAACCGAACTTTAAGTCAAAGACTATGCGTAAACACTAGATAAAATTAGAACTGGAAAAAACTAAAGGAAAACTAAAATATAATATAAAAGAGTGTAATAAACGCTCTATGGTGGCACTGTTTCAACTGAATACTGACTGCAAGGCGACAATTTAGTCGAAGGCTTATCTGCAGCGTCCCATAAACACTCTCAATATCGGTAATCTAAACAATTCCCATATAAGATCTCGTGGAGCACCGGGCGAACGCGTTCGACCGTGAGAGTTCGGCGTACAGGCGTACTACGTGATACGCTGCGACTTTCGATGCTCATTTCTACTTAAATTAGTTATAACTCTTCAATCCGGAACCCATTCTTCTTGGGCTATGATCACAAACTTTTATCGAATGTGATGGTACACGAAAGACTGCTCAATTTAGCTCAAAAGTATAGCAAAATCGTCAATAAAGTTTTGTAATCGTAAAAAAACTTACAGTATGAGATTGGTAATGTTCAAATATTAAATATCAACTATACGTATTTAGATGATAACAAAATGAAATTAGTGCGAAAGTGCTCTGTACACCCACCTGAAAAACTTTTGTAATACAAAAATTTACACAATTTTCCTTAAAATACTTGAAAATCGTTAATGAACGGAGGCTGTTTCAGAGACTGTTTAAGAACGCAAAGCGCGCCTCAAAATCTCTTGACATTCGATGAAGTTTGCTACTTCCCAGATAGCATAAAGACGTCTTAAAGATGTCTTTAAGATGTCGGCAGTTGGACATTCAGACGTCTCAAAGATGTCTCGAATGTCCTACGAACGTCTCTTGAACGTCTTGTGTTAGAAAACGTTAGAAGACGTCTCTTTGACGTCTGGAAGACGTTCAGGAGACGTTAGTAGGACATTCGGGAGGCGTTTAAGACGTCCCTAAGAAGTGTCAAAGGTCAATAAATGTTGATTGAATTAAAAGAAGGGAAGAGTAAAAGTAGATTTCGACTTCGACAAAAACGAGTTTAAAGTTAAACCTAGCTTTAGCAGAAGAACGCATGTGGAATTGACATAAAAAGTGTAACTAAATTAACAATTGCAATTAAAATCGCCATAAAAATAATAGAAATTAAAAGTAGAGTTGAATTTGAAATTGAGATTTGAATTGAAATTGGAATTGAAATTGGAATTGGAATTGAAATTGAAATTGAGATTAAGATTGAAATTGAAATTGAAATTGAAATTGAAACTGAAATTGAAATTGAAATTGAAATTGAAATTGGAATTGGAATTGGAATTGGAATTGGAATTGGAATTGGAATTGGAATTGGGATTGGAATTGGAATTGGAATTGGAATTGGAATTGAGATTGAAATTGAAATTGAAATTGAAATTGGAATTCAAGCAAAAACACTGCAAATAATACCAATGCTAACACTTACTGCTAGATTATGGCTATATAAAAGCCACACTATTTATGGTCTCACAGACGTTTTAAAGACGTCTTTTTGGGACGTAAGACTTTCAGACCTAAAATAGACGTCTTTAAGACGTCGTGTGTTATCTGGGGGTTCACGGTTGGACAAATAGAAAAACAATATTGAAGCCTTATTCTTCCGACCTTTAACAACGACGGACAACAAAAATTTAGAATTCAACTTTTTTCCGGTTTTTCGGCCAAATTACCCGACTGTGGTATGAATACGTATGCGCATACATGCGTGCCGTATGGGTCTAGACAAGGGCGTCGCGTCGGTGGTTGTGCCGGGAGGCAAGAAAAAGATAGCCTTATGCAATACCAACAGAACCGCGATTCATTAGTGCCGCGAGTCCGGTTTCGTGCTGAAATACGAGGCGGCAGAAATAGCCTTGCCGGAGAACGGTGCCCACCGGTTAGAAAAACAATAACCGGCCTCTGAATTTCCTGCGGCGCTCGTGCTCGGATCGATCGACGACTGACATTATTTTTCGGTATTGCTACAAATTAGTCCCGTCTTCGCGCCGTTAACAGATAACCGGTGCCGGGTCGCTATCGCCGAGATATCACGCCACTCCGGCCGCTTTTATTTATCCTGCTTTTTCCTTGTTTTCCACTTAACGCGCCGCGCCGCGCCGCGCCGCACAGTGGGACCTTTCGTCCAAATCGGAGACAAAATCAAAGAACTTTCGATAGAAATGAGGTAGAGCGATGAAATGTTTTTTTAAATTAAAGCTGAAACATTGCAGAATATGGGAAAAATAGGGAGATTATGGTAAGAACGTTTTTTAACCTTGCACAATTTCGAGAAAATTGTGGTTTTTCCAATACCACGCGCGGAAAATTTTTTTTTGAACATGCTGTACTTCATTTCCCGTAAATTTTTTTCACGGTGATTTCAAATCTAGTCTCAAAATTTTTCTACGACCTCAGGATATTGCAAAATCAATTTCTTGAAATTCTACATGTTTAACGAATTTTCTCAAGGTTAAAAAACGTTTGTACCATAATCTCCCTACTTTCCCCATATTCTGCAATGTTTCAGCTTTAATTTAAAAAAACATTTCATCGCTCTACCTCATTTCTATCGAAAGTACTTTGATTTTGTCTCCGATTTGGACGAAAGGTCCCACTTTGCACCGCGCCGCGCCGCTCGTCCCGATTCGTTAGGGTAAATGTACAGTTACTCAGTTTAATATTCGGACACTCTAACAAAGACAATCACTTTTTAAACATTGTACTGTATGATTTGAACTTTTTTGGGAAGCTTGAGCGATTAGTTTACTACAGGATGTGAAAAAGAATTTTTTCAAGAATGGCAATTGATCGGAATTGTTGAAAAAATACTAAAAGTTGCGTTTCACAATTTTTTTCTATTTAAAATTTATAAATTTAAAATAAATTAATTCTCATACTAATTTGATGCTATTTTAAAATAATATTAAATTCTCTATGAAATTTTTATGAATAATGTCGTTTCCTTCTAATAATATTGAATCATACTGTATGGGTAACTATAAAACTAAACAATATAATTTAATGCGATAAGAAGCATTTTATAGCGGATTTGTTAATCATTCTTTTCTTGCCCCGTAGCACTTGAAACAAGGTACGAAAGCATTTTTAAACTTTGTTTTAATATCACTGTATCCCCTTTCATATTCCAGCATGAAAGTACATGTTTGTTTAAAAATGGATAAACTATAAAACTAAACAATATAATTTAATGCCATAAGAAGCATTTTATTGCGGATTTGTTAATCATTCTTTTCTTGCCTCGTAGCACTTGAGACAACTTTCGGGGCAAGTGCGTCCTAGTTGACACTTTGTACAGTATCCTATTAAAATGATAATTTTCAAAGAAAACTAGAGGGTTATTGTTGCTCGCTCACTTCGCTCGCTCGCGAGTAGGGTTATTTTTGCTCGCTCGCTTCGCGAGCTCGCGGATAGGACTGCTCTTGCGAAAGGGTTAGTGGTACGCATGGCTAGTAATACCTATAGCTATTAATGTTTTTTTTTATTTGGTGTGTGACTCTCCACGAGCCACACAAAGAACTTCCCGATTCGTTAGTTGCAGTATATTATTATCATTATTAAGTGTACGTTTTAATAAGATTATACGTTTTGAGGCAAATTCAATAGTTTTCTACTTATCAAAATGTTTGCTATATGGCGTCGCATTAAACCAACATCGCAGGCTCGTTGCTCGCTTGGTTCCTTGTTATAGCATACTAATGTTGCAAAATAAATTGTCTTAATTAGTTTTTCGCAAACGATACAACTCCTCATTATCTGGGTTTGCAGTAATGATCTTGGTTTTCTTCGATACTGTTAATTTAAATTGTCCCAAAATATATAAACCGCGCTCAATTTTGAAACTCTGCTCAGTGCTACATACAACATTTGTAAAGTTCGCCTTTCTGATTTTTTAAAATCCAAACATACTTTCTCGTATGTTTGTCCCTGACTTTTATGAATCGTAATCGCTTCAGCAAGAACCACTGGAAATTGACGACGTGGGATTTGATATTTTTCCTCACTCGACATATTTACTTGATTCGATATTTTTATTATTGATGTCAAATTTTGATCAATATTTGCATTTTTCATATAATCACGATAACGAGTTCTTACTTTCACTCCTACTCTGGCCAATTGAAAATCTAACCACAATATAGACGGAATTTTAGCATTTTCTTGAAAAGTAATACATTTTAATATTCCGCATGTGTGCTCCATTAACCAATCCGTTTTCAACATCAATGTTATTAATAATTATCATATAGTTTATATTAATTTTCAATTTAATCTCAGTTAATAATTCGTTTTCAACTGATTGTTTTTTTAAAGATTGTAATATAAATTTTTTTTGTACTTTCATCGATATTCTTTGAAAATGTATTCTCGGGAGTAGAGATGATTAACTCACTCTTGCATTGGGATAATTTCCGATTATTGTAAGCGGAAACATCACCATAAGGTACAAAAAAAATTTTTTGTGTAATTACGTTTGTTTCTTCGGTGGAAACTTTCTGTTCTCTCGTATAAATTGCATTGTTGAATGAACTTCTTTCGAAAAAAACTAAAAAAACTAAAAAACTACTTGACCAAAATGGGCCAAAATCTAATCAGCTCTAAGTTACAGCGGGGCACATCGATTGCATCATTCATCATCCTGATCGCGTTGTTACTTTTTCAGAAAACGTTAACGAAAAATTTGATTACATAGAAACGGCCATACGCACGCACACACACACACACACGCGCGCGCACACACATACGAACATTTTGCTGAAAATAGTCTAAAATGACTGCAATGACCATGAAACGTGAAGATCTGCTAAAAAATCGATTTTCGATTTTCGGGGTCATTACAATAACTTCCCTATAAAATCGGGAAGTTAATTAGAATCCTACATAATATTAATTCATCAGTAATAACTGTGGCAAGAGTTTGATACCGAGAACGTTAAGTTTTTACATAGCAGACTGAAAATACATCAGTTTATAGTCCAGCTTTGCGCAAACTAGTACGGACTTACCCCACTCCACGTTATCACATAATCGACAGAAGTTGCATCAGTGGAATCTGATTTTTCAAATTCAATTTAGAAATCAGAAAAAAATGATGCGAAACAATGAAACAGTTGTTAACCGTGGTTGCGTTATATGTAGAGACAACAGAGACCGTATACGATACCGCCACGATGAATGTGTTGCGTGTAACAAATAACAAGGGATTAATTCACGGTGTACGATTTGGCAACTTTCTCCCACGTCGAGAGACGAGACGTTCTCTCGGCAGGCGGAGAGAACGTAATTTTTCATGGATTGTGAAAGAAATCAGAGAGGAAACAGAAGAAAAATAAATCGTCCGCAGCCGGATTCAAGGATACGGGAGAGGCGCGCGACGTTTAATAACGAGATACGGCGAACGGAATTCGCGATAATAGCGTTCGTTCCCGGTTAGTTAAATACGCGCGCGCACGCTCGCGCTCACGTTCCTATGTACGGCCGTGTATCTGCGATCGTCCTCGCATTTTTCTCCATCCTGGTAAAGTGTGTTGCATCGGTTAAGGAGATCTAGACGCTCAACCTTCTCAGAGTTCGAGCGACCTTCGCATCGAATTATCCATTCGGAGAGGCGCGAGAGAGCCGTGATCTCGGCGCGTAATCGAGCACGATGTAGATTAATTGGTCACCGATCGTCGAGAAGCGTCGCGGGGAATTCCTATCGGTGTCCATCCGATTCGTCTATGTCGTTCGTGCATCACGGCAAAACGACGTAACAGACGACGCACAGTGGGGTATTTGGCCCGAAAAAGTGGAAAAAAGTCGCTTTCTAAATTTTTGCGTATGGCATAAAATTATTGTTGTTCGTTGTAGGTATAGTCCAGACGCGAGGTACTTTTAATAGGAAAGTATTCCGAACTTAATGAAATTTTGACACGTCATTTAGGGGTACTCTGGGGTGTCGAATCTCAGTTTTCGACCTCGAGGACCCTGTGCTAACTTGGGGAGGGGGAAAAACCACGATTTTTATTACCTTGTTTTGGTTTCTCACCTATTACTCAAAAACTGTGGGTCCTATGAACTTTTGTCTTCTATTTTTGGAAAGAGCATTAAATTTCCTTCAAATTTCACTGGTCAATCTTTTTTTTTTGACCAAATAGGCGCCGAGAGACAGGCGTTCAAAATTAGGAAATTAAGTGGCAACTGACGAATATAGGGAAAGACAGAGAAAATTACACTGTCCAACAACAAAAATGTTTTCGTATAACTGTTGGGTGTATCTTATACAGTTTTTAGCGCTGATTCCGAATCTGGCCTTAATTTTTTTCCTACACGCACAGTTTTTGAGAAATTTGAGTTTGAAAAAAAACATATTTTTCAACTTTAAACAGATATTATGATGTTATTATAAAAGATATTGTATTATTCTTTACAGTAAAAGATTCTCTAAACTTTCCCGAATCCAGTGATGTGCAATAGTAATACATTATGATTGTTTAAACATGTTTAAACAATCATTAAAGACGGAGAGGCATCACTTTTGTACACATTTTTGAGGATATTTTTCAATTTAAAAAAAAAAATAAGGGTCTAAAGGTCCAGCGGAAAATCGAATTGCACCACGCGATAGAGCAGACTTTTATCTTGAGAAACCACTCTTCCAACTTTCCAACGTCAACGTTTTTTTCGAGATAAAAAGAAAAATCTATTTTATTTTATTTTCTATTTTGTAAGCATCAGACATGGATTCTTACTCTTCACCTACCCAATCTACATTTACTACTCTTTGAGATTACGGATTAATGGGAAAATATGAAGTCATAAAGTGATGACCAGGCACCTAAATAGGGAATAAACTGCAATTATAACATTAGGCACTTGTCAACGGACACCCCACCCCCCCTCCAAACCATATGAAGTCAGATTGATAAGAGTACAATGTTAGGGTTTTTGGAGAAAGAGAGACTTTTTTTACGTATTTCTCAAATTCGTCTTCCGGGGGGGGGGGTGTCCGAAGGGGGGTGTGAAAATGTAAGGGGTATACACAGTATGTAGATTATATGTAGATATGTTGAAAAACTAAATTTGTGAGCCAGAAACCTGCAATTTCCTGCTAAATGTCACAATGTGTTGCTCAAAATGACATTTTGAGAAACGTTTCCTAATTTTGAACACCTGTCTCTCGGTACTTATTGGGACAAAAAATACGTTGGAACAGTGAAATTTGAAGGAAATTTAATGCTCTTTTCAAAAATGAAAAGGAAAAGTTCGTAGGACCCACAGTTTTTGAGTAATAGGCGAGAAACCAAAACAAGGTAACAAAAATCGTGGTTTTTCCCCCCCCCCCAAATTAGCACAGGGTCCTCGAGGTCGAAAACTCAGATTCGACACCCCAGAGTACCCCGAAATGACGTGTCAAAATTTCATTAAGTTCGGAATACTTTGCAGGTAGACGCCCTTTTTTCGACCTGGCGACTGGACTTTCAGGATCGAAAAAAACGTCGACGTTGGAAAGTTGAAAGAGTGGTTTCTCAAGATAAAAGTCTGCTCTATCGCGTGGTGCAATTCGATTTTCCGCTGGACCCTTAGACCCTTATTTTTTTTTTTAAATTGAAAAATATCCTCAAAAATGTGTACGAAAGTGATGCCTCTCCGTCTTTAATGATTGTTTAAACATGTTTAAACATAATGTATTACTATTGCACATCACTGGATTCGGGAAAGTTTAGAGAATCTTTTGCTGTAAAGAATAATACAATATCTTTTATAATAACATCATAATATCTGTTCAAAGTCGAAAAACGTGTTTTTTTTCAAACTCAAATTTCTCAAAAACTGTGCGTGTAGGAGAAAAATTAAGGCCAGATTCGGAATCAGCGCTAAAAACTGTATCAGATACATCCAACAGTTATATGGAAACATTTTTGTTGTTGGACAGTGTAATTTGCTCCGTCTTTCCCTATATTCGTCAGTTGCCAATTAATTTTCTAAGTTTGAACGCCTGTCTCTCGGTGCCTATTTGATCAAAAAAAAAGGTTGACCAGTGAAATTTGAAGGAAATTTAATGCTCTTTCCAAAAATAGAAGACAAAAGTTCATAGGACCCACAGTTTTTGAGTAATAGGTGAAAAACCAAAACAAGGTAATAAAAATCGTGGTTTTTCCCCCTCCCCAAGTTAGCACAGGGTCCTCGAGGTCGAGAACTGAGATTCGACACCCCAGAGTACCCCTAAATGACGTGTCAAAATTTCACTAAGTTCGGAATACTTTCCGAATAGACGCCGTTTTTTCGACCTGCCGACTGGACTAGTAAAGGTCTTATCAAAACAAGTGGGTAATGAAAGTTGTTCGTCGCGAAAAGGGGGACATCCAATGATACCAACCTCGACTCCCCCCCCCACCGCCATTCCCTGGGGGTGGGGGTGGGGGAAGATAAAAAACTTAAATGGGAACCCCCATTTTTCATTGCAGATTTGGATTCTCCAGAAAAAAATACATAAATTTGACCTAGGAGTTTTTGCATTTTGGCTCACGGATGTTTGTCCGGAATGGGAACTGAATGAACGGAACACCACACTGACTGAGCTCCTTCAGTGCGAAATGGGTCAGTGGAGTGGGGACGAGTCGGAGTGGGAACGCGTAGTGGAGTAGGGAGCGCGGGCGCGCGGAGTGGGGATCGCTGAACGCGATCACGTACTACCGAGCGTTGCACAGTGGGGTATTTGGCCCGAAAAAGTGGAAAAAAAAGTCGATTTCTAAATTTTTGCGTATGAAATAAAATTTTTGTTGTTCGTTGTAGTTAAAGGTCCGAAGAATAAGGCTGCAATATTGTTTTTTCTATTTGTACACCCGTGAAGTAGTAAACTTCATCGAAAGTCGAGAGATTTTAAGGCGCGCTTGGCGTTCTTAAACGGTCTCTAAGACAGCGTCTGTTCATTGGCGATTTTCAAGTGTTTGAAGGAAAATTCTGTAAATTCATGTATTACAAAAGTTGTTCAGGTAGGTGTACAGAGAACTTTCGCATAGATTTTATTTTATTATCATCTAAATTAGTATAGTTATTAATATTTGAATATTACCAATCATTCTGTAAGCTTTTTAAAGATTACAAAACTTTATTGACAATTTTGTTATAGTATTGCGCGAGATTGCGTGCTCTTTTTGGTGTCATTACATTCGGTAAAGATTCGTAATTATAAGCCAAGAAAGTTTAAATTCGAATATGTCCGAATTCAAATTTTATAGTGTATTTAGTATTAAGCGTTTAGCAGCGTTTCGCGTACGCCCGCACGTTCGGCTACGCTTGGCCTCAAATGAAAAAGAAACGTTACTTATCTGAGGAAGAAATTTCTGATGTATTTTCGGATGAAAATTAATGGTAATAATTTTCAAATGTTCTTATAATATACCGGGTGAGTCATTTAAAGTGAAAGAGACGTATATCTTGGAAATTAAGCAGTTTGGAAAAAAATGTTTCAGACAAAAGTTGTATGGTTTCGAGGGGGGCATAAAATGGTGTCATTGATTTGACCTTGGATAATTTGAACCTTGGATGAATTTAGTTTGAAAATCACGCGAAGGTCATCTTCAATTTCTTAAATAGAAAACCCTATTTTTTATTGCATACTCTTGTAGCTTGTTTTCAGAGCTCTTTCCAAAACGCTATAATAAAATATTTTTTTCTTAAATATTTTTCAAGTTATAATAGTGCAAATATTCCACTACCGCCACGCTTTTCCAGGGGTTCTCGATAATCTGAGAAAAAAATGTTTCGAACAAAAGAGGAACAGTATTCAGTCGTCTACAAATTTCAATATATAAAAGTTAAAAAAAAATTTTTTTCAAAAAATTGAGGTAAATTTGATTTTTCAAATACTGAAGTGTATTTTGGATTTCATAATGTTGTAGCTGATCTTAAGACGAATCCAACGATATACAATAATATTGTAACCTTGAGCCTATAAATAACGCTAAAATAGTTTTTTCCACTTTTTCAGGCTAAATACCCCACTGTGCGATGTCTCGAAGACGTCCATTTTACGTCTATTTTATATATATTTATATGTGGTTTTTATACAGGGTGTCCCACTCAACTGGAACAGGCTGTACCTCCTAAACGGTCGGGAATAGAGGAAAATGTTGTAAGAAAAAGTTGAATGGCATCAGACGGTGCATACTACGCAACTAATTTTATGCAATTTTGTGCATCGGTGCATCAGAAAAATGCAACTGCACTTTTTTTAAAAATGGAAACCTACATCTTTGACTGTACTAATCGATGCAGTTTGTTGTGCTTTACATAAAAGTACTAACATACTTATACCCTAAAATTATTCGTTAGGAAGTTATCGAAGCTAAAAGTTCACCGAATTATTTCGGTCTCGGCAAGTGTGTGGCGACTGTAGCGACACTCACCAATGTGAAGTTAGCGTTGTGAAGTTGTCGTTATATTCAAATGTTTAAAAAACGTTATTTTCTTGTCGTTGACAAAATACAATTTGTTTAATCAATAGTTTGTCATCGAAGAAGTAGGATTTAAAATATTGTGATCAAAGAATTTAATTCTATTAAAATAAACTTAAGCCTAATTTATTTATTGGAATCTCTAATCCAAATTCCCTAGAGATTTACCGAAAGTGTTCCGGAGTGCCAACGTTATGTTCCATTATAAATCAGAGAACTTTTAGCTTCGATAACTTCCTAACGAATAAGTTTAGGGCATAAGTATTTATGTTAGTACTTTTATTTAGAGCACAACAAACTGCATCGATTGGTGCAGTCAAAAATGTAGATTTCCATTTTTTTTAAAAGTGCAGTTGCATTTTTCTGATGCAGCGATGCACGAAAGTGCGTAAAATTATTATCATTCAACTTTTTTTTATAACATTTCCCTCTATTCCGACCGTTTAGGAGGTGTAGCCTGTTTCAGTTGCGTGGGACACCTTGTATATTGCCATAATCTAGCAGTAAGTGTTAGCATTGGTATTATTTAACACAGTTTTTTTTATTTAATAAAAGTTTTTGTATTTGTAGTTGTTGTATTTTTAGTTACCATTGCAATCGATACGTAGACCTTTGATCTATGCCGAACGTTGCGACTCCCAAGGGGGAACCCCCCGGTAGTGGGGATAAAAAAGTCACATCATCCGCATACCCGAAAGTCACATCAATCGCGGGAGCACTGTATTCATACGACGCTTTCGTAAGAGATTTTGATCCATGGCCGGAGATCTCCGCGCGCACATTGCTCTCTTTGATCGTTCCGACTTCTTTTTTCTTCTTTTTTTTGTCGATTTCAGCAAAAACCAGCGCGGATCTAATCACACGGCTATTATTGACGGCCAGCGGATCTTTATCCGTCCGTGGCATTTGTACAATAAGATGCAAGAAAATGTTTACATCGACCAACGCTAATGAGTCCACCTCGGCTCCGACTGGAGAAATCTTTTTGTCCGCGTAATCAATTTTCTCCTTATTCCGGTTTTCATGAAATGTCTTATGGAAATAGGAATGCTCGTAAAGATTCTCGCGGTGTAATTACTGTTATTGCTAAATGATTATACGGAACGAACGCGGCGAATGCATACGATGGAATATATTAATGTGGCGTACGTAAAAGAAACAGGAACAATTACGTGGATAGTGGATGGACCTACTCGAAGAGAAATACGCTCCTGAAATTTTAATAATATATAATAATATAATAATATATAGTATTCTCACGTTCTTCTTTTCCATAAACTTGCCTTGTGTTGTGTTTATGTCGAGTACTGCCGAGTACTGTACAAACTGGAGTAAAAATTGATGGACATTCGTTTGAACAAAATTAAGTGAGCGGTACAGATTCTTACGGTTTACAGTTTATAGTTTCAAATAAAGGATACTCCATCGTCAAGTACTTTGCCAGGAAACATAATATAAACATTATTTTTCCACAACGCACAGTGGTCCCAAATCGCGAAAGACCGGCCAAAACCTCTAAACGTACTTGAATGCACCCAAAAATGCGTACTCGGGGAT
Source organism: Lasioglossum baleicum (assembly GCF_051020765.1). Classification (NCBI taxonomy): domain Eukaryota; kingdom Metazoa; phylum Arthropoda; class Insecta; order Hymenoptera; family Halictidae; genus Lasioglossum; species Lasioglossum baleicum. The sequence goes on along the minus strand of NC_134947.1, from coordinate 9,057,719 downwards.
TTTCGGGGTCATTGATTACAAATATGAAGTTTAAATTCCAAAACTCAAAATGGCGGATCCAATATGGCGGACATATACATTAAAAAATGGTTAAATAAATATGAACTCGAAAATTTGAAAAACAAAATGGCCGATTAAAATTTAGACATATTTGCTTATTAAAAAGTTACGGGATCTACATATTTACTGTTAAAATAATAAATTACATCATTTCAACATAATTTACAAGCAAAAATATTTTTTTCCAACTTTTCGATGGAAGCACTTTATTATCGCAATTTTTCAAGGGTTTCAGATAATCTAAGGAAATAATGTTTCGAATAAAAGTTGAACAGCATTTAAACATGTACAAATTTCTATATATAAAATCTCGAAAAAAATGTTTCGTAAACAAAAAATAAAAATCATTTTGATTTTTTGAATGTTAAAATACATTTTTGATTTCATAGCTGTCGTCAAGACGAATCCAACGACCCACTTTTTTATCACCTTGAGCCCATAAATAACGTTACAATATTTTTTCCGATTTCTCGACCAAATACCCACTGTGAGACCATGAAAAGTGACTGATGTGTATAATATCTCGTAAAAATAACAAGATTAAATTTATTTATATTTTGTGCGATTTTTACTATAATATATACTCGAGTGAAAAAGTATATTCACTAAATTCCCATGAAAACACCTTTACAATCGCAATAATTATTAAATAAAAAATCTAAAATGGGTCACTTGACCCGTCGCACAGTGGTCCCAAATCGCAAAAAACTGGCCGAAACCTCGAAACGTGCTCGAGTGCACCCAAAAATGCGTACTCAGGGGTTTTCGGGTCGCTGATTACGAATATGAAGTTTAAATTCCAAAACACAAAATGGCGGATCCAATATGGCGCACATATACATTAAAAAATGGTTAGGTCTGCTTGGAAAATGATCCTTTTGGGGTCTTTGGGGTCACTGATTACGAATATGAACTTGAAAATGTGAAAAACAAAATGACCGATTAAAATTTAGACAACAATTCGCATTAAATGTGTTTTGAGAGGTTGATAGGTAAAAATGTATAAATGACAAACAAAATTGCACTTTGTATATCAAGAATTAGTATAATTGTAAATTATGTACATAAGATTTAATCATCCGAATCGTTTTTCATTACTAAAAGTTGTGAAATCGCATTTTAAAATCCATAGAAATGAAACAAAGTTTACCCACGTATGAGCAAACAGGAGACTATTGGAGGTTTTTATGAATTTTGAAAGATAAATGTATTAGCAACATGTCAGAAAAGGAATTTTGGTGGGACAACGTGAGACTTTTAACTTATGTATACGTTTCTACAATACGAGCATCAAGTTTTACCTTCTACGTTCTCCAAAGAATATTGCCATCGTGTAACGTAATGACTAACAATTTTTGAGATACAAAAACAGGTGAACATTCTACTTACTTCCAGGAACAGCATCCATTTTGCAGAATTGAAATTGATGCACTATTTTGAAAGTTATGTACTTGAGAAGGGGGCGTTCAATTTCCTACTAATGCGAGCGACAAATGCTCATCAAACGAAGGCTAACTTTGAACTGACTGCAGAACCGTACCATAAACTTTTTACCTGTTTCCTTGGTGGCATTCAGTGGTCATAACATCACTTTACCCAACCCTAGTATTACAAACTCCTAGGAGGAAGTTCATGTTTGAGGGTTTAAAAATTATTCGTTTTCTATAAAAATTGGTAATCCGATGTTTTCTGGATCTTTGATTACGAATTTGAATTGAAAAATTTGATGGACCAGAACAAAAAATTTTTTAAAAAATAAATTTGATTTTTTCCAATATTTGGCCATTTTGTTTTCCGAAATTTTAATTTCAGAATCGTAATCAGAGATCCAGAAAACATCGTAACATAGTAACGTGGCCAAAACCTAAAAAATGAACTTCCAGCTAGGTAAGTTTTAATTATGGGGTTGGTTATTCTAAGAGTGTTTCTACTTGAGGGTAAACGGCAAGAAGGTCGCATTTTATTACCTGACCAACAATCGCAGTCCGAACTTCGGTTTTATTAGACAGTGCTTTCATACTCTCCCAAGCCTCAGTGCGAATTTTAAGTGTACAGTATACAAATTGTATTGTATCGTATTGATTTTAATTGTGCATTATGAATGCTGTTTGTGAAGATAAGTTGCATTGCATAGTTTTTAGTGCCAAATGTTTATTATTAACTGGTAACTACGTATGCAAAAGAGAACGTAAAAGTGAAGGCGTAAATTTTAAAGATTTAGAGTGGAAGTTATGGGGATCACGGCAAATCACGCACTGAAACTTGTTTAAGCATCTACTTTATACTATTATCTTGCAAATGACACAAAAATGAACGGCAAATTTTGACAGATTTGTTCGTAATACTATTTTTTGTAATGCAGAGTAGGTATTCTGTGAGCTTTGAAAGGGTAATTGAAAACATTCGCGTTCCTGGATTAGATTGAGAATTTGTGATGTAATGTTTTCAAGGTCGCTGATTACGAATCTGAACTTAGAATTTCGAAAAACAAAATGGCCGATCCAATATGGCGGGCGGGTATTTGAACTAATGATTCGATTTCTATAAAAATTGGTAGTACGATGTTTTCTGGATCTCTGATTACGAGTCTGAAATTAAAATTTCGAAAAACAAAATGGCCAAAAATTGGAAAAAATCAAATTTATTTTAAAAAAAAATGTTTTGTATTGGTCCATCAAATTTTTCAATTCAAATTCGTAATCAAAGATCCAGAAAACATCGGATTACTTGGCATGGCGCCAGTCCACGTGTAATAATTTTCAAATGTAATTTTTTGATATAGTTAACGCAAAATTAATTATTTGCAAATTTGCTAGTAGTTTATCTTTGATCGAACCTGTGCGTCGATATCATCACACCTTGATTATCAAAAATACGATCGATAAACATTAAATTTTATTTTATGAGAGAAACGTACAATTTGGATCTGGGATCATGGTGTTTGTGTTCGGGGCCCCCCTTCTGCTTGGAGCCCCGGGCATTTGTTCAAGTTGCCCATAGGATAATGCGCCACTGCTTGCGCAGAATTTTGAAATCGACTTTTTTCCGACTTTTCGGACCACATACCCCAGTATGCGTAGGCCGGGATGGTCTGTTTCAACTTTGAACATCCCGCGGAGCAAGGTATGCGTTGCCCGCTCGTAACCCTTAACCTTCTGCACCATTCTATTAGAAATAAAAGGCACCTAGGAAACAAGATGACGATTGGGTTTGCGTTGCGGCGTCCATGGAATCCGCCAGCTGGGTTCTTTATCGTTAAGCGAACGAATCGTAAAACGTGCCGTATATTTTTGCTGGAACGCTTCTGGCGTTCGCTCATTATGTCCGCGGATCGAAATACGCGTCGCGCGTCCTCGGGAACGCTGAAGCGCATCGGCGCGGCGTGGCGCGGCGCGGAAAACCGTGTGATGAATTTCGCAACGGGCACAAAACCGGGTGTAGGTATTTATAGATTTTCCGCGCGATTGTTGCATTCCTGCGCTTTGTCCTTTGCAGGACTAGCGGGACTAGCGAGGCCTCCGGTGTTTATGCATGCGCATAGATACGTTTAATGTGTCTTGGACGGTTCGAGAGCTATCGTACTGGCAATGACAACGTTTTGTCCGACGTGATCAAGACACACTCGAGCTCCACCCTATGGAATTTGCTGAAACGATCAAGTGCAACTTTAACCCTTCGGACAGAGTTGTGCTAATTCAATTACATTGTAATTCAATTACGTAGTTGAATTACATTGTATTTCAATTAATAGTAATTCAATTACGTCGTAAATGAATTACTATACAGGGTGAGTCACCAAACGTTACCACCTCAAATATCTTTGTTGTTTCTAAAGATACGTAAAATATGGTAAGGACAAAGTTGAATGGTACAATGGGGCTGACACGATGCAAAAAAAAAAATTTTGTTTTTATGTCATTTTTTCAGAGATATGAAGGTGACCTTCATTTTTTTAAATGGAATGAGGTATTTTTTAATACATCAATCGATGCAGCTGGACATTCGTTATAATAAAGTACTAACCTATGTATGTCGAAAAGTTATTAGTTCAGGAGATATTTCAATTTAAATAACTCTAAAACACCATTACTGTCGTGATAAGACGTTACATAAGTAAGTAAACACTGACGTCGTAGTACGACAGTAATGGTATTTTAGAGTTATTTAAATTGAAATATCTCCTGAACTAATAACTTTTCGACATACATAGGTTAGTACTTTATTATAACGAATGTCCAGCTGCATCGATTGATGTATTAAAAAATACCTCATTCCATTTAAAAAAATGAAGGTCACCTTCATATCTCTGAAAAAATGACATAAAAACAAAATTTTTTTTTTGCATCGTGTCAGCCCCATTGTACCATTCAACTTTGTCCTTACCATATTTTACGTATCTTTAGAAACAACAAAGATATTTGAGGTGGTAACGTTTGGTGACTCACCCTGTATAATTCAAATACAACGTAATTCAATTACTCAGTATTTTAATCAGATTTGTAATATTGAAATACAATATAATTGAAATCACAATGTAATTGAAATACAATGTAATTGAAATACAATATAATTGAAATGCAATTTATAATTGAATTACAGTATAGTTGAAATACAATATACTTGAAATACAATGTAATTGAAATGCAATATAATTGAAATGCAATTTATAATTGAATTACAGTATAATTGAAATACACACAATATACTTGAAATACAATATAATTGAAATACAATATAATTGAGTTACAGTATTATTGAAATACAATGTGTAATTGAAATACAATATAATTGAAATATAATATAATAAAAATACAGCTCTCCAAATTATAACCCAGAACTTGGAAGAACTTTTGATATATTTTTATATTTTTCTTTCATATACAGAGAGAGTAACCGCGGGTTTACTGTCGAACAGCCGTGTTCTGCACGGACAGTATTCCCACAGTGACATCATTTTTTTCACAATGTAACACCAATATTTAATCTTCTTTATTTTTCATTATTATTTTATGGAACTTTCGCCAACATATTCGTAGCATTTTTCTAAAGCAAAATGGTACCAAACACGATATAATTTCAACTGTATTTAGTGGTGTAATCGACGATAGGTATAATCCTTTACATGGATTTTTCAACCTCTTCTTGCCTATTACTTCATTTTTCATAATTCAATTACACTGTATTTTATAATTGTGCTCCATTGCAATTACGAATTACATTGTAATTTAATTGAATGAAGATCTGAATTATAAATTGCAACATAATTGAATTACAATTTAATTCAATTACAATGTATTCTATAATTGTGCTCCATTGCAATTACGAATTACATTATAATTTAATTGAATGAAGATCTGAATTATAAATTGCAATATAATTGAATTATAATGTATTTTATAATTGTACTCCATTGCAATTACGAATTACATTGTAATTTAATTGACTGAAGATCTGAATTATAAATTACAACATAATTGAATTACAATTTAATTCAATTACTTTGTAATTATAATTCTGGAGTAATTCAATTGTAATTCTGCACAACTCTGCCTTCGGAAACGTCTGTACCAGAGTTGGGCAAAATGTAATTTCAATTACAATTACATGTAATTGTAATTGTATTTCTGCAATTCCAAATTACAGTAATTGGTAAGTAATTGTAATTGTAATTGAAATTACATTTTGCCCATCTCTGCGCTAGACCACGTATACGTACGCGAGAATTGCAAGGGTCCGAGATTCCACTTCTGATTTCTCGATAATGCAAGGGCGGGGTTTTTTAGTAGTCAAAATCGCTAGATGAAAGATCAATGAAAAAAAATTTTTCCTTACGAAAATATTCAGACGCAATAAATGTTTCTTAATGAAAATGATCCACATTAGGATCGAAACGTCGAGATACATGGTTAAATAATTGCACAATTGCTGTAGTGTTACAACTGATCGAACCCTGCGCCGAAATCATCAATTCTTATATACAAAAGTTATTCTGATTTAAATTGTGTGGAATCAGTTATGCTCCTTACTATATATGAAGTTCTAAAAATAAAATATAATTGATATATATTAACTTACTTGATTTATTATATTAAATAATATAAACAGAAAACGTATAAAACTGAAAATAATTTCGGAATCACTGTACTGCTCAGGCTGATAGTTCTGCTCTGACTGATATTAATTCTGTTTCAATCCATAATTTGCGTCGACAAAACAAAACATTTGAAAAGAAATTTCAAAAGATTTGAAGATTGATGCGCGTAAACAATTACAATGTAACTTATGCACTGTCGAAAAGAATTCGTCAAACTCATCGCAGTCAAAATATCAGAGATGAAAGACTGACTTATTTACTGCAAAATATAAATTAACATTAAATAAAAATATAATATAAATATAAATATTCAACACAGTTCTGTCAGACTTTCAGAGGCTGCATACTTGACGAATTCAGCGCGCAGTGTGCGTCCCAGCGCGGACAAGATAACGCGACGCGGATATCTTCAGACAATAATATCTTGAAAAAGGACTCGAAGGAGGTAATCATTTTTGTCACATTACATAGAGGAAGGTTCACTGAAAAGATCCTTACTTGTTAAAAACTGGGATCTCCTGGGACTTGAAAGATCGCGCATGTCAAAGATACAAATTTTCAACGATTATTTTCATTTTGCTCAGTATTTTTTAAAAATATGTTATATATCATAATTGTCAACGAAAAGTATGATTTCTTATCAATAAAGTATGCATTTTGATGTAGAAAAAAATCCCAACAAAAACATTCTGTAAACGGGAGCCAAGTTCTTATGGCCGTAAAAAGTTGTGAGATCAAACAAAATACGGCCAAGTTCGTTAGCTTAGAAATACCTCTTGCAATACTGAAAAAAGCGTTTGTAAAAATTAGTTAAAAAGAACGCTATTTAATTTTTAATGAGTTACATGGTGGGCTAAATTATTCAAACTTGGCCGCTACCTAACACCTTTTATGGTCATTGGTTTAAAAAGTAACGGCCAAGTTTGAATAATTTAGCCCACCATTGAAATCATTAAAAATTAAATAGCGTTCTTTGTAACTAATTTTTACAAACGCTTTTTTCAGTATTGCAAGAGGTATTTCTAAGCTAACGAACTTGGCCGTCATTTTTTAAACCAATGACCATAAAAGGTGTTGGGTAGCGGCCAGGTTTGAATAATTTAGCCCTCCATGTAATTCATTAAAAATTAAATAGCGTTCTATTTAACTAATTTTTCAAACGCTTTTTTCAGTATTGCAAGAGGTATTTCTAAGCTAACGAACTTGGGCGTTACTTTTTAAACCAATGACCATAAAAGGTGTTAGGTGGCAATACTGAAAAAAGCGTTTGTAAAAATTAGTTAAAAAGAACGCTATTTAATTTTTAAAGAGTCACATGGAGGGCTAAATTATTCAAACTTGGCCGCCACCTAACACCTTTTATGGTCATTGGTTTAAAGAGTAGCGGCCAAGTTTGAATAATTTAGCCCACCATGTAATTCATTAAAAATTAAATAGCGTTCTTTTAAACTAATTTTTACGAACGCTTTTTTCAGTATTGCAAGAGGTATTTCTAAGCTAACGAACTTGGCCGTATTTTGTTTGATCTCACAACTTTTTACGCCCATAAGAACTTGGCTCCCGTTTACAGAATGTTTTTGTTGGGATTTCATCACTTTTTGTTGAAATTTCATCAATTATCAAGTTTATGGTTAAGCCTTTTGAAAATTTCGCTATTTTTGCAGTAGGACGCACCGTTTCCGAGATACAGCCATTTTTTAATTTTCATTTTTTTTCGGAAAATCAAAAGACCACATACGTCATGTGGTTGGGCATACCTTATATGCCTCGCGTATGGTCTTTCGAAAATTACGATATTTTTGCGATAGGACGCACCGTTCCCAAGATGCAGCCATTTCTTAATTCTTTTTTTTTAAATCAAAAGGCTACATACGTCATCTGGTTGGGTATACCCTATATGCTTTGGGTTAAGCCTTTTGGCTTTAAGCCATATGTTCTATCCTACGTACCTATTTCGTAATGTTTTTTTTTCAAACCACCCCTTTAAGGTGTAAAATTTCAAACTTTGACAATTCCTTCGATGGTTTGTTATGGAAGACCTGTGTGCCAAATTTCAAGCTTGTAGGTCAATGGGAAGTACCCAAAAGGTTTTGATGATCTGTCAGTCAGTCAGTCAGTCAGTCAGTCAGTGACAAATTTAACGATTTTTGAGGTCCTATATCTCGGAACCTACTAATGTTGGAAGATTAATGTTTTGTCAATATTGAGACATGATAGCATTTAACGACTGTACGAAATTACATCTCGCCATCTGCCTCCAGTGCCGAGTTATAAGCCTCTAAAAAACGGCTAAGTTGTTTCGTGTAAAAGGAGGTAGTGCGAGAACTTGGCTGGTGCACTACCGTGCACCTAGATTCAGGGTAAGAAGTTGATCACAGTTATCAGGACACTTTGAGAATGAACAACCAAATTATGTAGGGAAAATCGATATTCCTAAACTGTCTAACTTCATGCGTGTATCACAACTAGAACTGCTATTGTATTTGATTAATTTTATCATTTTCGTGGTAGGTGGACATTTAGAAATCGATATCAATTGAAAAAATATCAAAATTAGAAAGTTGATTTTTTCGTAAAATGTCGCGTACTTCTTCAATCGAGCCCACTGTGCGGCGCGGCGCGGCGCTAGAGGCTTGCTCCTTGATCGCGCGAAGAACCAACTTTTTCGCGCACCTGTGACCGGCGAGGACAACACCGCCCCACGTGTACACGGTATTTCCATTTAAAAAGAAATCTTTCCTGTTGTCCGGGTCCACTTATCTCTTACATTCCGCTGAAGCCAAGGTAAATGGAAGAAAAAAGAGCGTAGGAAGAAGGAGAAGAAGAAGCAAAGAAGGAGGACAACATCTCTTTCCTGCTCCTAGACAACGCCACTGGCGGACTGGGCCCGAGTCTCCTTTCCCCTGGCCCCTTTACCGTGTTTCCTGGCTCGCCGGGGGCCCAGGATAATCGCCTATACGCTGCATAGATCGCGGCGAGTTAATTAAAGATCGATCAATTAGAGAACGGGGTCGCGCGAGTGGACTTCGTGGAAATTATGCGGTGCCCGTTGGCAACTGTTCCGACCACGGTTACTTCACTATTTCGCTTCGCGTGCCCGTTGGCTGGTTAAATAAAAATGCAAGGTCGACCGGGAGAGGATCCCTCTCCAGCCTGGCTCGCCATCGTTCTCGACGACTCTCCGGTTCGAAGTGTCATTGTCACGAGCATGGCTCGACGAGGAAACTGTTTGGTCGAGCTCTAGTGATCGATGAATAGTCGAATTGCAACGATGGGGCCGCATTAATCAAATCGTCCGTGTAATCAACAGCTCCTACCTCTTTTCCGGTTACTCGGGAAACGAGCCTCGTGGACGTTGAACCCCACAGACCCGGGGAACGTGACCCGGAGAACGATCGAGAATACGTTTCGAGAGACCCCTGCGAAGAAGATGAAGCAGTTACGGTTTCCAATTAGAGCCCGGTATTTGTTCAACGGCTCCGATAGAATGCCTTCCGGATACTTTTCACCGAATCTCTCTTTGTAATTGCCGGTGCGATTGTTCCGGATCGTTCCCGTTAATCCTTCTCTGCTTCCACGTTTACCTTTTGGCGAACCAGCAGTTACTATCTTTGTTCGTTTAATCCTCTTTAGCTCTGTGCAACTTCCACACACGTTACATATCTTTCCTTGCTTCTCGAGGAGTAGCGTGTTGCGCACGTTGCCTCGTTAGTCGTAAACAATAGCAACAATTTTATTCGGACTTTATCTTGTCTTATCTCCTCTCGCTTTCAATGAAGCTGTTTAGCAGTTCAACTATTTATCTCTCGATCGTATTGATCATATATCGCCGTTGCATCGATCCGACACCGACCGACAAATTAACGAATGAGTTACTTTATATGCTTTCGTGTATTTTGAATTGTATCGCGGCGGTATTGGCACCATAATATATCTTTAGCTGGACGTAACCCCCTGTCATTTGGTAAATTCCTTCCGATTACTCGTATCTACGGATTAGAAGGAATGCCCGTTTATTAGCGGTGCAGCTCGAAACGAACGACTGTTTGCTTTTCATTCGGATGATAAGTTGCGGGCGCAGCGATAAACGTCCGATAATGTTCAAGATAACTGGTTGATATCCGTCCGAAGTGTGCAATAGAACTTTCTACAATTTTAATCTCGATCGGATCGCACCGGACTCGAAAACTCGAGGTCCGCGACTTATCGTCGCGAAATTTCGGACACGACGAACAGAATGAATACGAGGTGTGTTAACAAAATAATGGGAAGATTCATTTTTCGGAAAAACTGTATTTACTCGTCTACATGAATGTTATCCCCTTCAGAATAGTCTTCATTAGATAAGCTGGAGTGGGGTAAGTCCGTTAATTGGTTATTTTTATTATAATGTGAACGAAACTTCTCTAGCTTATGTTACGGATGACGAACAGGTGTTCAATATCATCTCTGGCAGGAACCGTCCTAGATAAACGAACAGAGCTATCCTAGATAAATCTACATAACTGTTTAGGTTAGTTTGGGGCCCAAACGTACGCACGACCAACTGGTCGTTGACAAAATACGAATGTTCACTTGGAGGGTACTGACAAGTACCATCCGTCATTGCAGGGATATAATAAGCCCTTGCATTTTTACTCTCGTGGGCTGGTGCTGTCTCAATTTCAACTTAAATTTTAACTGCAATTTTTTAAATTCCACTTCACTTTCAACTTCCCTTTTTCAATTTCCACTTCAATTTTTCAGTTTCAACATCAATTTTTCAATTTCAACTCCAATTTTTCAAGTTCAACTTCAATTTTCTCTGCAATTTCAAAACTTCATTTTCAACTTTAATTTCAACTTTAATTTTTCAAGTTCAACTTCAATTTTCCAATTTCAATTTTTCGATTTTCTCTTCAATTTCAAAACTTCATTATCAACTTCAATTTCAACTTTAATTTTTCCATTTCAACTTCAATTTTTCATTGCTCAATATCAATTTTTCAATTTCAACTTCAAATTTTCAATTTTCACTTCAATTTTTCAGTTTCAACATCAATTTTTCAATTTCAACATCAATTTTTCAATTTTCTCTGCAATTTCAAAACTTCATTTTCAACTTTAATTTCAACTTTAATCTTTTGTTACGGATGGCGAACAGGTGTTCAATATCATCTCTGGCAGGAACCGTCCTAGATAAACGAACAGAGCTACCCTAGATAAATCTACATAACTGTTTAGGTTAGTTTGGGGCCCAAACGTACGCACGACCAACTGGTCGTTGACAAAATACGAATGTTCACTTGGAGGGTACTGACAAGTACCATCCGTCATTGCAGGGATATATAAGCCCTTGCATTTTTACTCTCGTGGGCTAGTACTGTCGTAATCACGAATTGTGTCGCGTCGTGCTGCATCTCGGAAGTCAACTACCAGTGAGATCGGACGTTCGTTCCTTTTGAATCAAAGTTTAACCGTACAGATTCCGCGAGTTCGGTGTAAAATCTGTTAGGCAGGTTGCCCCGAGTCCCCCGCATTGTCCGTGCAAGTCAACACCGTGCATCTTAGTTTAGGTAATATCATCTTTCAATTTCTTTCTATTCTAAATTCAATCCATTCGCGACAATCACACAATTGTAACACGAATTCTATAGTAAGAATATATTTGCGTTCTTTGATAATTAACTCAAATTCGTTAAACCCATAATTATTGTCCAATATCCTAATCAAGTAATTGAACGTCCCTACACGATACAATCTTACCGCTCGGATTGTATCAATTAAATTATACTAGTTACAAGGCTTACTAATTACACTGTCCAACACCAAATTTGTTTTCAATATCCTGTTGGGTCCTTCTTATAGAGCTTTTGCGCTGATTCCGAATCTGTCCTTACTTTTCCTCCTATACGCACAGTTTTTGAAAAACATGGCTTTGAAAAAAAAACATATTTTTCAACTTTAAACAAATATTGTGATGTTATTATAAAAGATATTGAATTGTTCTTTACTGCAAAAGATTCTGTAGACTTTCCCGAATACAATGATATCCAATATTAATACATTATGATTGTTTAAACATGTTTAAACAATGATTAAAGACGGAGAGACGCCACTTTTGCACCAATTTTTGAGGATATTTTTCAATTTATCTCAAAAAATAAGGGTCCAGCGGAAGATCGAACTATACCACGCGATAGAGCAGACTTTTATCTTGAAAAACCCCCGTTTGAAGTTTGCGACATCGACGTTTTTTTCGAACCAGAAAGCAAAATATCTTCGCCCGACATGAGTTGTCATCAGTGGCGCTCACCACCAGAACGGTCGTTCGCCGCTCCGTATCCCGTCGCTGCGCAGCGCCGCACAGTGGTCTGAGAGCGGCAGAAAACGGCAAAAATCCTAGGAAAGCTTTATTTCGGGGAAAATCTCGACAAAAAATGTTTGTAACCGTTCTTGGTCACGAAAAATAATAAATACATTAAAAAATAAGTAATAAATTAATAATAAATAATGAATTTTACACTTAAATTGTGAATATAAAATAAATTTAAAATGAAATATAATTCAATTTAAATTAAAGATAATAAAAAATGATTCCTCTCCATATAAAATAACTACTTAATTTAAAAAACAATAATTTCATGTCAATTAAAATAAAATGAAATAATTTCATGGAAATTTATTATGTACAGTATACAGGTAAGGTTTATTTACATTTTGGTCACGAAAAATAGTAAATAAATTAAAAAATAATTAATAAAATAATAATAAATAATACATTTTACACTTGTTTTTACATACAGCGGGTAACGGGTTCGCACAGGTTCTTTCAATAGTATGCATTGTGAGAATTGTTAACACGATTTTTCAAATATTTCCGATGATCTGACAAAAAATTTTTCAAACGAAAGTTTACTTTTGTGTTCACTTTTCTACAAACTTCAATACAAAAAATTAAAGAAAAATCTCTTTTTGTATAAAAAATGAAGGTCATCTCAATTTTTTAAATATTAACATATATTTTTTACTTCATAATATTTTAACTGGTATCAAGACGAATCCAACGACCTATAATAATATAACATTAAACCTTGAAATAACGCTACAATAGTTTTGTCAACGTTCGGAACGTCAAGTGTTTCAGAAAGCGGAGCGTTCTTTGACGCGTTCTCACCGACACTTCATGATATAAAACCCAAAGCCGCAGGATACCGCAGATGAACTTTGCATTTATTGTTTACTTAGACATCTACAAACGTTATTTTTCCATTGGCACCTTGGCGCAGTTTGGCGCAAGAGAGATATCGTCTTTCAAACTTCATTAACGTTGCTCTTTTCCCCGTTTAATAGCATTATCTGCAAAACTACTCGAAAAAATTAAAAATAAACATTTTTTGCGATTTACTCCGGGTCTTCGTACTTGAAGGAAGTCAGAAAAGAAAACATTATTTACATTACTATTTTTACAGACTCATACGGTTTCTTCAAACATGCGCTTGAATTTATGCTGAAAACTAGGTATGCTTAGCATGGCCAACTTTAAGACGTTCTACAACAAAGTGAATTTGGATTTTGAACTGATTCATCCTAGAAATGTTTGAATTTACTCTCCTACTAGTCAAAAATATAAAAAATTTGTTTTTTTAAGAAACTTGAAAATATGGGGTTTTTGCCGCTTTCAGACCACTGTGCGCCGTATCCCGTCACGAACGCCACTGACGGAAACTCATGTCGGGCGAAGATATTTTGCTTTCTGGTTCGAAAAAAACGTCGATGTCGCAAACTTCAAACGGGGATTTTTCAAGATAAAAGTCTGCTCTATCACGTGGTATAGTTCGATTTTCCGCTGGACCCTAATTTTTTGAGGTAAATTGAAAAATATCCTCAAAAATTGCTGCAAAAGTGGCGTCTCTCCGTCTTTAATCATTGTTTAAACATGTTTAAACAATCATAATGTATTAATACTGGATATCACTGTATTCAGGAAAGTCTACAGAATCTTTTGCTGTAAAGAACAATTCAATATCTTTTATAATAACATCACAATATTTGTTTAAAGTTGAAAAATATGTTTTTTTCCAAAGCCATGTTTTTCAAAAACTGTGCGTATAGGAGAAAAATTAAGGACAGATTCGGAATCAGCGCAAAAAACTCTATCAGAAGGACCTAACAGTATATTGAAATCCATAAAAAAAGTTGAAATTTGTTGGACAGTGTTATCCTAGCGATTCCCTGATTACGCATCAGGTTCATTCGCGACATTCCAATTGTCCAAACAGAGATTTATCCAACCTAGCGGCTCCCCAGTTTCGCATTCGGTTCGTCCGCATCGTAACAGCTCCCTGATTTCGCATCAGGTTCGTCTGTGCTATTACATATACAACCTCCTAGCAGCTCCCTGGTTTTGCATCGGGTTCGTCTGCGTTTGACTCCATTCCTAGAGGCTCCCTGACTTCGCGTCAGGTTCGTCCTCGCTGTCTACATATATGATCCTAACAGCTCACAGTGGGTCAAATCGACGTTCTAGCTGTTCACGGGCTAAAAACTCAAAGTCCTCATATCGATTTTTAACGAATGCACAATGTTTCTTAAATGTCTATTACATTCGAAAACGATAATATTATAATTAAAGCTATTAAAAACTTTCGTTACAATAAACGTTCAAAGATCAAACTTTTTCAGATACGATTTATCACCGAAAAAATTCCTTTTCTTCATAATGATGTCCTTGAAAACCTACTGAAGGTTAAGTGACCAATTCTTTTTTGTATGAAGAATGTATATCTATGTTGAGAACGCACCAGGAACTAAACATCATTGTTCATAATTTATTATAAAAAAAAATATTTAGTCAACTAAGGAAAATCGTTAAAGTTTTTCACCTTCGACGAGGGATAAAGTTGTCATTCCCGTTGATTCCCGTATTCTAACAGAGTGGAACATTTTCGGCAAGATCTCCTCTAAAAGATCGTGCAAAATTTAGATCCCAACTAATCCCAACTCCGAAGTTATGATAGTTTAAAGCGTCGCGTGACACGCAATTCCACGGCGAGTCGCATTGACGACCACTCAGCGACTCTTAAGAGTGTAAAGACCTAACCCAGACCAATCTTATGAATTTTTTAGATTATACGACCATTGATAAACATTCGAACTTCTTGCTAGCTTAGTTGAATAATTTGTATTTGAGAGATCATAGTCATAGCATCGTAGTATAGCATCACAGCAGTTTTTCCATATTGAAGACCTGTATTTTACCTTTGTTAAGAGGAATTATAAGATTTTTGTTTATTCATAGATAAATACAATTATAAGCAGAAAATCCGTATGATCAATTGAATATAGTCAGTAACTTTGTAAAATATAATACTTAATCTTGTTTGAATTTTTGTAATTCTTTAAATGAGGCAGTAACAACACATTTTTGTTATTTCATTAAATGTAATAACCTTCATTCATTCAATAATTATGGATTACTCTTGTTTGAACGCCTGAATAACACTGTCCAACACCAAATTTGATTTCAATATACTGTTGGGTCCTTCTTATAGAGTTTTTTGCGCTGATTCCGAATCTGGTTTTAATTTTTTTCCTATACGTCCAGTTTTTGAGAAAATGGAGTTTTAAAAAAAGACATATTTTTCAACTTTAAACAAATATTGCGATGTTATTATAAAAGATATTGAATTGTTGTTTACAGCAAAAGATTCTGTAGACTTTCCCGAATACAGTGATATCCAATATTAATACATTATGATTGTATAAACATGTTTAAACAATGATTAAAGACGGAGATGCACCACTTTTGCACCAATTTTTGCGGATATTTTCGAATTTATCTCAAAAAATAAGGGTCCAGCGAAAAATTGAACTATACCACGCGAAAGAGCAGACTTTTATCTTGAGAAACCTCCCTGTGAAGTTTGTATGGTCGACGTTTTTACCGAACCAGAAAGCAAAATATCTTCGCCCGACATGCGTTGACGCCAGTGGTGCTCTTCCACTAGCGCGGACGTTCGTCGGGATACGGCGCGGCGCGCTGCGGTGAAACGGCGCGTGGCTATAAGCGCGCAATTATGTCAGCTTACTTAAATGTAATATTTTATTAAATGTTATATTATTGTTATTTATTATTTATTAGTATATTTATTCTGTATAAATTATTTTTGTATTTTTTAATGTTAGTCTCTCGTTTATAGTATATTTAATACAAAAAATACCTTTTGTAACAAAAAAATAATTTATTCACACACTACACTATTACACTATTTACAATGCTAATATATATGTGTACACTATTCAGATATAATACACTATATCGATTTAATATGGAGCAAACTATTTTAATTATGTATTTAAGTCAATAAAAATAGTCCCGTTTATATTGTGTTTGGACTTATTTTACTCGGAAGAATCTTGAGTGTTCATTGGCACTATAATTACAATACATAGATAAGACGACAATTACTGAAAATAAAATTTTTCAGTCACCGCATTGAAGACTTTCCTTACATTGTATGTATTCCGTTGTCCGTAGACCGTCATTTATTTCAAAATATGTATCGTGTTGGTTCTTAAGAAAACTGATGCCAGAGTTCAGTTTCGGCTTTGTGTTTGTTGAAATCAGTCGTGTCAAGCATTTCAAATCTGCATTGCTACGTATAAAACTTCATAAAAAACATTTATAGTTATTTATAGTATTTTAGTTGTTCTGTATATAATATATGTATTTTAGTAGTGTATTATATCTGAATAGTGTACACATACATATTAGCATTGTAAATAGTGTAATAGTGTAGTGTGTGAATAAATTATTTTTTTGTTACAAAAGGTATTTTTTGTATGAAATATACTATAAACGAGAGACTAACATTAAAAAATACATAAAATAATTTATACAGAATAAATATACTAATAAATAATAAATAACAATAGTATAACATTTAATAAAATATTACATTTAAGTAAGCTGACATAATTGCGCGCTTATAGCCACGCGCCGTTTCACCGCAGCGCGCCGCGCCGTATCCCGACGAACGACCGAGCTAGTGGAAGAGCACCACTGGCGTCAACGCATGTCGGGCGAAGATATTTTGCTTTCTGGTTCGGTAAAAACGTCGACCATGCAAACTTCACAGGGGGGTTTCTCAAGATAAAAGTCTGCTCTTTCGCGTGTTATAGTTCAATTTTTCGCTGGACCCTTATTTTTTGAGATAAATTCGAAAATATCCGCAAAAATTGGTGCAAAAGTGGTGCATCTCCGTCTTTAATCATTCTTTAAACATGCTTAAACAATCATAATGTATTAATATTGGATGTCACTGTATTCAGGAAAGTCTACAGAATCGTTTGCTGTAAACAACAATTCAATATCTTTTATAATAACATCACAATATTTGTTTAAAGTTGAAAAATATGTTTTTTTTTCAAAGCCATGATTTTCAAAAACTGGACGTATAGGAAAAAAATTAAAACCAGATTCAGAATCAGCGCAAAAAACTCTATAAGAAGGACCCAACAGTATATTGAAATCACAAAAAAAGTTGAAATTTGTTGGACAGTGTAATCAGTTTTCAATTATTCTTTATTATTCGCACGAGTTTTCAGACATTTCCGGTGGTGTGACATAAAAATGTTTCCTACAAAAAGTAATCAGTACACAGTCTTTTACAAATATCAATACAAAAACTTTCAAACAAAATTTTTTTTCAATAAAAAATTGTGGTCACCTTCATTATTTATTTATAACCATATATTTTTTATTCAATATATTTTAGTTTTAGTTTATGCGTGTCTCTCTCTTTCTCTCTAGTATTTTAGGTTAAGATTAGTTGGTAAGTTAGGTTTAAGTAATTAGTAAATAAGTTTATAAGTTTATATGAGCGCTGGTATATGTATAGGAGGCAATTATGTAAATTTGTAACCCCAAGGGGATCAAATAAAGTTATTATATTGATTTATTTTTTATTCAATAATGTTATAGCTGACACCAACACGAATCCAACGACCTATTTAATGTGGTCTTTATTGTATATTGAAATAATGGTGAAATAGGCGTGAACAGCTAGAACGTCGATTTGACCCACTGTGCGGCTCCCCAATTTCGCATTGGGTTCGTCCGTGTTCCTTAACTAACAAATTAATATCATATTCCTAGGGTAACAACCCTTCGCCGGTCACTCGTGCTGCTCGCGGCCCTGGCTCGTAACACTTATATTTATTAATGTAGTATAAGTTAGTATGAACTATTCTACATACATAGATGTCGCCCAAGAATAATAGTGAAAAATCGCAAACCCATATTTTCGACTCAAAATCTAGTATAAGATTCTAGTTAACTAGAATGGAACTAGAATCATACTAGATTTTGGGTCGAAAATATGGGTTTGCGATTTTTCGCTTAATGTCCTTATACGAGCAAATTTTCGGCTGGGTGAGGGCTCATTCGAAAGGGGAAGGTTCACCGCAGGGGGCTCTGGTCATCCCATCAGTCAAAAAAGACTTTTAGAGACAAAAAAATACATTGAAATCTGCGGGATTTTTTCTCGATTTTTTCCCCTACTTTGGACACTCATATTATTACATATAAACATAAACAACATTAACCTCAAGACCAGAGCCCCCTGCCGTGATCCTTCCCCTTCCGAATGAGCCAGCGGGTTTACGAGCAAGGCACAAAGGTACTTAGAAGATACAAGTTGTGTCGTGGAGACTTAACCTAACCTAACCTACCCTAGGTTGAACGATAGAGTTCTTTCTATCAATTGACTAAAACTGTTCGCCCCTTTCGAATGAGCGCTCACCCTGCTCAAAAAATTGTAATTGTTTCGGAAGTTCGCATAATGCGTAAGGACAGACATACACAACATACAACTTCTCCAAAAATTTGTTAATGACTAACAATTTAAGCATCCAGCCTGCATAAAACTGAAGTGGGAATGTAGCCAAGGCTTCATTTTACATTCTACAATCTTAAAAAAGTTCACCAATGAAGTCTTTAAAAGTTAGTAAATTAATTATGAAAATGTTGCTTGTCAAACTATTCGAGGTTATTCGCGAAATTTCGTCACTTCCGTAACGCTAGAAAATTGTAGCCCCTCAGCAAAAAAGTTCCACTTCGAAAATCACGAACAAGCAATGAAGCGCGAGCACAACAATCGCTGCTCGTATCAAAACACATGTAAAACTTCCTCGAAAGCTGCTAAACTAGACTGCGGATCTTTATGCAAGATAAAAACTTTCCATCTGAATCGTAAGAAACCCGAGACAATCAATCTACAGACATTTTGCAGACATGTTTGCCGACACAGAAAGACAAAAAATGGCGTGAATCTGGACTAACACAACCCGCGAAATAACAAAATACCCGTTATTGTTTGAACACACCTCGCGCGTAAATGATGTTACACGAGTTATGTCGCGGCGAATCTCGCGGACGTAATGACCCAGTTGCGTGCCGTGTATCTTTCGATGGAGGCGGCGCGGAAAGCAACATGAAATTCTATGTAGAACGATGATCGTTACCGATCAGCGAATCAACGAAAGAGGTGCACGCGTGTAGAGCCGATCGGAAACCTGGGGCGATCTTCTGCGGCAACTACGAATTCGTCTTGAATCAAGGTGACTCAAGCGAAAAACACGAACGCAAGATAGATTGCCATGAATTATTCATGAGCCACGGACAGTTACACGATCATTTTTCATATTCCAAGTATTTACTTATGCGCGGCGTACTTCGCGTTTGAAAGATGTATGAAGATGAATCGTTTGATCAGGGTCTAAGCCGGCTGACAAAGAAACCTTTGCAGTGGTTATTATTAATACGAGACTATATTAACGATTATGTTTCCCCTCTCTCCCTCTCTCTCTCTTTGGCTGCTAGTTTCTCATCGCTCAAGACTCATTAAGGCACCTTAGGGTTTTTCAGGCTCATCCAAAACGAAATGTTCGCTCACGGCGAACACTCAGGGTCGCGGCGATCGCTCTTCCTACATTCTCTCTTGCGATATCCAGACTCGAACGGCTTTGTTTCGCGCGCTCAACGTCCTCGACGTGTAAAAATAACTCGATAGTTTAATGTAAACGTTGCGATACAGGCTGCGCGCACGAGAGAATCCGCGCCGCGCCGCGGCTCCTGGCCGGCCAGAGGCACGATCCTGCGCTCGTAAAACGATAATTGGGGACGCGGTGAATTTGACTTTCGCACGAACGAAAATTGCCACAGAAATAAACGCCCGCGCGCGGATCTAATTGCGCCCGGCTTTTCCCGAGGCCGGCATTAAGCGGCCGTTATTTATCGAGCAATGTGAACCCGCGTTTATGCCAGTGAAACCAGCACGGCTACCGCTCCTACGATTTCCACGGAACGCGTTAGCGCGGCCCACGCTGCCGGTGCTGCTGGTACGTTTCTTCAAAAACCTGGCCAAAATTCTATTTTCGAAGCAGGGGACGACGCACAGTGGGCGAGGAACCGATCTTTTTGGACAAAAATCTGCCGACAACTCAGCTTCTCATCGATTCAATTGGAATTTTTTTCAAATGTTCGTGAAGGACCAGTGCCGTAACGAAGGCGTGGCGAAAGAGGCGCAACTGGGTTTGGGGCGCAAAACAAAGAATACCGATCCGGTTAAGGGTCACTTGGACGCTTTTCAAATCTTGTTAACTCTCATAACAAAACACGTATCCAAATCTAGACATAGAATTAAGGATTTTCATAACAATGCCTGTAACAACAGCTCCCTGCAAACGTTTGTTTAGCAAATTAAAAATTGTAAAATCGTACCTTCGTTCTTCTATTGGACAAGAGCGATGAACAAACATGTCTATAATATCAATTGAAAAAGATTTTGTCAAAACATTAAATTATGACGATATAATAGATGTGTTTGAAAATGAAAAAACGAGAAAAATTACTTGATAAAATATGCTGAACTGTTTTATGTTTTTATTATATTATTTTAACATATACCTATGTTTTGTATTTCTTTTATTTTGTCGTCATTGAATATGAATAAAAATTTGTTCTTATTTAGGTTATAGATTATTTATTCATATTCACATACAAATACCTTGACGAAGGGTCATCATTCCATGCCAAATCGATCACTTTTTGCAGGCACCATCGTCGATTTTGTTCTAAATGAAATATATTGTAGTCTATGTGTGAAATTAGGGGGGGTTTAAGTCATCATTTTGTCGGTTTCGAATTTTTTTAGAAATGGCAAGCCTTCAAAGGTTTCAATTTTTGTCCATTTCGGCGAAAACGTACCTCATTCACGAATTTTTATCTCGGGAACAATTTGTCCGGTTGAGCTACATTCTTTTTTGTTTTATTCGAAAAGAACTGGGCTATTACAAAATAATTTTTTCAACCCAGACAATGAACTTTATAATGTCGAAAAATTTAAACAAATTCTTTTTTTACGTTTTTTTCGATGGTGGGGCTCAGTGATTTAAATTTTGAAAAAAATATGGTAATATTCTTTGAAGTTTCCCATTTAAAATGAGCCCTTGAAAAAGATGGTATCGTGATAATTGGCGTCACAATGTGCTGGTAAAGTACGCCGTGTACCTCCGTTTTAGGTAGAGGCGAGTCGAGCGCACCGCTATCACAATATATGTATTTCATTTAGAACAAAATCGACGATGGTGCCTGCAAAAAGTGATCGATTTGGCAAGGAATGACCCCAAATACATTATACAGGTAACTCATTTTGATGAGGTTAATAGTATTTAATATATTGCATTTAATAAAACTTAACTTGTTACATTAAAATTTTATATTTTTTTGTCATTATTGGGTTACGGGGAGGCGCAAGTTAGACACTTGCCACAGGCGCTTCATACTCTCGTTACGGCACTGTGAACAGAGTTGTGCTAATTCAATTACATTGTAATTCAATTACGTAATTGAATTACATTGTATTTCAATTAATAGTAATTCAATTACGTCGTAAATGAATTACTATATAATTCAAATACAACGTAATTCAATTACTAAGTATTTTAATCAGATTTGTAATTGAAATACAATATAATTGAAACACAATGTAATATTGAAATACAATATAATTGAAATGCAATTTATAATTGAATTATAGTATAATTGAAATACAATATACTTGAAATATATACAATATAATTGAAATACAATGCAATTGAAATACAATATAATCGAAATATAATATAATAAAAATACAGCTCTCCAAATTATAGCCCAGAACTTGGAAGAACTTTCGATATATTTTTATATTTTTCTTTCATATACAGAGTAACCGCGGGTTTACTGTCGAACAGCCGTGTTCTGCACGGACAGTATTCCCGCAGTGACATCACTTTTTCCACAATGTAACACCAATATTTAATCTTCTTTAATTTTCATTATTATTTTATGGAACTTTCGCCAACATATTCGTGGCATTTTTCTAATGCAAAATGGTACCAAACACGATATAATTTCAACTGTATTTAGTGGTGTAATCGACGATGAAAGTTTCGAACGCAACGAAGAAAAGCGTATTGGAAAGAAAGAAACGCGGTTGTCGAGTCAATGTGTGGTGTTCACACCGATATACCCGAGCCGAGAACAATTATTTCATCTCGAAATATTCACAATTATTTCGAGAACAGTATTTCATGGGCTGTGTTTCCGTTTACGTCCATTCTCAGAATTTGATGAAATTTTGAAAATAGGTTCCATTGCAATTACAAATTACATTCTAATTTAATTGACTGAAGATCTGAATTATAAAAATTACAACATAATTTTGAATTACAATTTCATTCAATTACAATATATTTTATAATTGTGCTCCATTGCAATTACGAATTACATTGTAATTTAATTGACTGAAGATCTGAATTATAAATTACAACATAATTTTGAATTACAATTTAATTCAATTACAATGTATTTTATAATTGTGCTCCATTGCAATTACGAATTACATTGTAATTTAATTGACTGAAGATCTGAATTATAAATTACAACATAATTTTGAATTACAATTTAATTCAATTACAATGTATTTTATAATTGTGCTCCATTGCAATTACGAATTACATTGTAATTTAATTGAATGAAGATCTGAATTATAAATTGCAATATAATTGAATTACAATGTAATTACAATGTCATTCAATTACAATGTATTTTATAATTGTACTCCATTGCAATTACGAATTACATTGTAATTTAATTGACTGAAGGTCTGAATTATAAATTACAACATAATTGAATTACTTTGTAATTATAATTCTGGAGTAATTCAATTGTAATTCTGCACAACTCTGACTGTGAAGGACTATACTTTGATGACGTGCTGCGCGAAAATCGTTAACTGTCACGAGAAATCAAGAATCCTTATCTACAAAACCCAATAACTCCGATACTTCATCCGCCTATATCATTTTGTATTTACAGGGAGCTGGTGCATCAAATACTGGGAACGTGGCCCGAACTTTCTTTAGAAAAGCTGAATCAGTTGCTGCTGCAGTGACTGGATTAAACGCGGTTATTATCATAAGATTGCATAACATTCTTCAGGTAATTACATGTGACAAGAAAGCTGACTTCGTGAAATTGAAAGTTCGTGAAGTTGAAATTAAAATTTATCCATGGTATTAACTACCTTCATCAGTTCATAAGGTACTGCAACATGGAAGTGAAGTACTTGCTACATTTGCAGTGGCGGACCAAGGCAAGTGGGGGCCCTAAGCGGTCAAAATTTCGGCCCCCCCCCCCAACAAAAAGTTTCGAGAAAACTCTTATTAAGTTATGAGCAAAAAAGAAAAGTAATCAGAAATTCCATACCATAAGACATTAAATAAATTTATTAAAAAACATACATACATTTTACACATTTTTTATTTTATATGAATTTCCATCTTGCTTTGTTTCTTGCAAATTCATGCAAGAATTTACATCCCCTTTTTCAACTTTTTCAAATTCTTCTCTGAAATTATTTATAAAATTTTTTATAATGACTTCAATAGGGTAGATCCTTTCAATCGTTCGCACTCCGCTGATTGCAGTGATTTATTAGTAGCATTTATTCTTTGTAAAATAGTATTCCACAAATCACTACCATTAGAACGGTTTTATATTTGTCCATTTTTGTCAGGAGTGAAGTCGCCTCCACTATGGTGACTTTTTTTTCTTCTTTTGAATTACAAATATCAGTTAAAGCCTCTTTTATATGGATGAAACCAAGTTTTATAGCTAATACAGCATCTGCTCTTGCTGACAATATGTATTTATTATTTATATTAGATTTTTTCGATTATTTTATGGAGGGTTTTTTGAACCTTTTCGGTCATTTCCAAAATCTTTAAGTTCAGATATTTTAAGAGCTCGGGGCCCCCCGCGACCGCTTAGTCCGCGTACCGTTAGATCCGCCTCTGTACATTTGAACTGCCAATTGGTTTGTATTCAGAAGAACCGCAAGAGACAAATAATAAAGTCTTCAGGAAATCACGAGCTGAAAACTCCCGAATCTGTTGCCGCAAAAAGACAAATATAGATATTATACGGCATATGTTATTATCATGCGATCCACTTATAAGCTCTCTAAGAATAAAAGATGGCAAGCACAAGGAAGTTCTTTCTGAAGAAGCGAAAACGCTGCTGTTGGATCAATAAATTAATGGTGAGTCTCGTAAGTGCCGAATGTAATTCTATTCAATTGGTAATTCTCAAGGCCAGATTTACAGTTTAAAATGTTGCGGTTTAGGGTTTAGGGTTAAGAAGTGTCGGCAACTCGGCTGGGACATGCAAAATGGTATGGGCGGATGAAGTATCGGAGTTGTTGGGTTTTGTAGATAAGGATTCCTGATTTATTGTGACAGTTGACGATTTTCGCGCAGCATGTCGTCAAAGTATAGTCCTTCACGAACATTTGAAAAAATAATTCCAATTGAATCGATGAAAAACTGAGTTGTCGGCAGATTTGTGTCCTAAAAAATCGGTTTCTCGCTCACTGTGCGACGCCGCACAGTGGGTAAATTTGACCTAATTCGATTCAAAATCAAAGAACTTTTGATAGAAATGAGGTAGAGCGATGAATTTTTTTAAAAATTAAAGCTAAAACTTTGCAGAACATGCGGGAAAAATAGGGAGATTACAGTACGAACGGTTTTTTACCTTGAGAAGATTCGTTAAACTTGCACAATTTCAAGAAAATTGTGGTTTTTCCAATACCACGGGCGGAAAAATTTTTTTTTCAACATGCTGTACTTCATTTCCCGTAGATTTTTTCACGCTGATTTCAAATCTGGTCTCAAAATTTGTCTACGACCTCTGGTTTTTCAAGAAATCGATTTTTGTGACAAGAAATCATTTAACGAAAACATGATTTCATTAATTTCTTATCACAAAAATCGATTTCTTGAAAAAACCAGAGGTCGTAGATAAATTTTGAGACCAGATTTGAAATCAGCGTGAAAAAATCTACGGAAGTGATATGTAGAATGTTAAAAAAAAAAATGTTCCTCCCGTGGTAACGAAGAAACCACATTTTCTTGAAATTGTGCAAGTTTAACGAATTTTCTCAAGGTAAAAAACCGTTCGTACCGCAATCTCCCTATTTTTCCCATGTTCTGCAAAGTTTCAGCTTTAATTTAAAAAAAAATTAATCGCTCTACCTCATTTCTATCGAAAGTTCTTTGATTTTGAATCGAGTTAGGTCAACTTTACTCACTGTGCGCCGGGGTAGAATGTCGCAGGTGGCGGAAGTAATACCGTGTAGAATCCAAAATCTATTACAGCTATTTTCGCAAGTGTTTTATATGTTATACGAGACTGCTGCTCGAACATTGTGGTTTCAGTCGTGTGGATATGTGCAAATTAACACTAAACCTACACACTGGGACAAAAAGATCGTCTATTTTTCCTCGTTTGGTACATTAAACTGAAGGAAATGAATATTTGAATATGTCAACATATATTCTGACATTGTTGTACGTACAATGTACTGAATATCATCCACAATATTTAATGACATCTTTAAGACGTCTTTGTGCTATCCGGGGGGGGGGTCCACTTACCCTCCTGTACACGATTAAAACTAGAATAATTAATTATTTTATTGAACAAAAATTTATTTACGTTGGAATTGTATAAAGTTCCATGTAACCAGTTATGTACAGTGGCTCACGAAAGTATTCGAACGCCCTTTAAAACAGAATAACTTTTTTATAATTGTAACAAACGACCTGATTTTTTTATAATAAATTAGAAGCACTGGTTTATGAAATGATATGCAAAAAATATTTTCCAAAAAATTATAATTTACAAAGTTACATGCAAAAATAAAAAAATCATTTTTTAAACTTTTTTATTAGGACCCTTAAAGAAAATTTAAAATATATGTTTTGTAGATCTATGTTAGTTATACACATGCTGAAAATTTCGTCAAAATCGATTAACACACACACGAGCTACAAACTATTAAAAATGTTGAAAATCGTAGTTTTACACGATTTTTGATCAGTTTCTGCTTAAAATCCACAAAATCGTACATCGTTCGATGCGTGTCGTTTTTTCCTGCGTCAACCGATTTCGATGAAATTTTCAGCATGTGTATAACTAACATAGATCTACAAAACATGTATTTTAAATTTTCATTAAGGGCCCTAATAAAAAAGTTAAAAATATGCCTTTTTTATTTTTGCATGTAACTTTTTAAATTATAATTTTTTGGAAAATATTTTTTGCATATCATTTCATAAACCAGTGCTTCTAATTG
This sequence comes from Lasioglossum baleicum, assembly GCF_051020765.1. Lineage (NCBI taxonomy): Eukaryota > Metazoa > Arthropoda > Insecta > Hymenoptera > Halictidae > Lasioglossum > Lasioglossum baleicum. The sequence goes on along the minus strand of NC_134947.1, from coordinate 9,030,839 downwards.
ATTATAAAAAATCAGGTCGTTTGTTACGATTATAAAAAAGTTATAGTGTTTTAAAGGGCGTTCGAATACTTTCGTGAGCCACTGTACACTGTACATAGAAAGTGATGTGCGAGTAACTGAAGATTAAGATTCATAACTAGACTGCGGATCTTTATGCAAAATAAAAAATGTTTGCATTGATTGCAAGACACAGGAGCCAAATAACAATTACATTCTTCTTTTAATTAACTTATTAAGGTGAAACTAATACACTGGCGGCCCTAAATCATTTTAATACCTCCACTGTTTTAAATTGTACCTACCCATTTTTGTCATAAATGCATAAAGATCCGCAGTCTATTCATAACCCACGAAAATAATAATTGAATTGAAAATTTGAATTCCATGACGTACGAATAGGGTAAATACATACATACTTAGAAATATCGAAGAAGCGATGTCCACGATTTCCGAAACTCGCTTCTTGGCTATGCACAATAGACGAAAAATTGTTACACAGTTTTGAAAAGAAAGCAGAACAGTTGCGCGATCGCAAGAAATTGCGCGAACTTGTTGGACGGCCGAATAGTTTCGTAAATCTCCTCGGAAAACACGTACCAACGAATTAGGAAATATGTATTCTGTTGAACGCGACGCGACGCGACTCGCGCTTGTTTCTCGGTTGAATTGGAAGATTTAGAGCCGTTCTAGAACAATCGTGTTCTGGGAAAGGGTGGTCTAAACGAGCCCTCGAATCGACTTTAAACGACTTGTAAAAGTTTACGATCGCCGGTCGCGTCGATCTCAATTCGTACCGAGAACTTTCCCAATTGAGCCAATTAGTCAATTGTGATAATTAACGCGGTACACGATGAGATACGAGTCCCGGGGCTGGAATTCTGGTTCGTCCCAGAATATTTTTCGAGGCGCGGTCACCGATTCTTCCTGCTGCGAATTTACTAAAAAAGGGTACATAGCTGTATAAAAATATTGGAGTAACTAGCTTTCAATTATATAATGTATAGGCGGTTGCCTATCATCCCCAGTAATTGTTCTATCCGGAGTACCACAAGGCTCCCACCTGGGGCCTCTACTATTTATAATATTCATAAATGATTTAACTACCATTTTTCAATACTGCAATTTTCTCTTATTTGCAGATGATCTAAAAATCTTTATCATCATCTCGTCCATGGATGATTCTTCCAGACTACAGACAGACCTTGACCGTTTCTGCGACTGGTGTCACAGGAACGGTATGGATCTTAACATTAAAAAGTGCCATATTATGCGGTCCTCCCGTCGTTCTGTACCTCTTATATATCCTTACCGTCTTAATGACTGTATTCTTTCCTCAATAACAGAAGTTAACGACTTAGGAATTCACTTCTCCTCTACCCTAGACTTTTCCAACCATTTTTATCACATTGTCAACTCCGCTTCAAGAATGCTCGGTTTCATACTTCGTTTTTCCACAGATTTTCATTCAATCCATACACTTAGGTTGCTATATGTATATTACCCTTGTCCGTCCCCAGTTGAAATATGCTTCAACTATATGGTCTCCGAAAAGCGTTAAATATGAAATCATGCTAGAGAGAGAGTGCAGCATAAATTCCTCAGGTTTTGTGCATATAAGACAAACAACCCAATGTCATTCTTTGATCATAATTACTCAATAATATTAAACACAGTCAACCTTGAAACATTATCCGATCGTAGAACAGTTTCAATTTAATTAATAACAATATAGATTGTCCCGCACTCCTTAGGCAAATCAATTTCTACGTACCTGAACGTGTTTTGAGAACGAGAGCAGGATTTCAAACAATGAAATCCAAATCCTCATATGGAATAAGAAATCCATTAAATCGCATTATTGCTTGCCCTAACATATTTTATAACAATATCGATTTTTTTTTAATGGCACGTTACAGGCATTCAAAACAAAATTGCGCAATACTATATGTTAATCGTACCTGTATTTGTTTAGTTTCGCACGGTCCATTTGTATGTAAATTTTAGTTAAGACTTAGGTTAAGATTTTATGTCAAGATTTTTGTCATATCTTCTTTTTGTTATATCAGTTATACTGTCAAAACTGTACACATTTGTATAAAAGGACCTCGGTCCGTATATAATAATAATAATAATAATAATAATAATAATAATAATAATAACTTATAACCCAATAGCGTAATATCATTGACTTAATGTATTCGATACTATGAGTACACTCCGATTACAGACGTAATAAGTGCTTATTCCTTGCATTTCAATTCAACAACGTAAATAACGCTAAACTTACCAAGCTCTAATAATTATAAAAATAACAAGATTCAATGTATTTGAACTTTTTGTGGTTAAATGTATGCGGCTGGATATATTTATTTAATAATTCACCACGAAAGCATCTTTATAATTTCAATAATTGCGAAACGAAAAATCTGAAACTGGAAATTTTACCGGTGATGGTAGGTTTAGTCCCAGATAGCACAAAGACGTCTGTAAGGCGTATGTTTGACGTCTAAAAGACGTTCAAGAGACGTTCGTAGGACATTCGGGAGGTCTTTAAGACGTCCCTAAGAAGTCTTAAAGTTCTGTAAATGTTAATTAAATTAAAGGAAGGGAAGAATATAGAATAAAAAACAATGTCGACAAAACGAGTTTAAAGTTATACCAATAAATAAGCTTTATCAGAAGAACGTATGTGGAATTGACATAAAAATTAAAATTACAATTACATACAATTAAAATCACAATAAAAATTGAAATTGAAATTGATATAGAAATTGAAATTGAAATAGATATTGACATTACAATTGAAATTGTAATTGAAATAGAAATTGACATAGAAATTGAAATAGAAATTGATAGAAATTTATGTGGAAACTGAAATTGATATAGTGAAATTGTAATTGAAATAGAAATTAATATAGAAACTGAAATTGAAATAGAAATTGATATTGAAATTGAAATTGTAATTGAAATAGAAATTGATATAAAAATATAAATTGAAAATGATTGTATAGAAATTGATATAGAAACTGAAATTGATATAGAAATTAAAATAGAAATTGATATATAGAAATTGAAATTGAAATTGTAATTGAACTAGAAATTGATATAAAAACTAAAATTGATATAGAAATTGAAATTGTAATTGAAATAGAAATTGATATAAACATTTAAATTGAAAATGATGTATAGAAATTGAAATATAGAAATTGATATAAAAGTTAAAATTGATATTGAAATAGATATTGATATAGAAATTTAAATTAAAATTGATATACAAATTGAAATAGAAATTGATATAGAAACTGAAATTGAAATAGAAATTGAAATTGAACCCTGAGGCGGCGAAATGACATCAAAGTTTACGAATTTTTTTCTCCGAAAGTATGAATGTGACAATCATTTTATTACGATACATGGTTAGGGCATACATTGAAGGATATATAGTATAAATTTCATATAAAAATATTAAAAAATGGCGGAGTTATCCCTTGTCCTGCAACACTCCTCCGTCAGGACGCGCGCAGACGGTGTAAGTGATTCTGCAGTCCACGATTATCAGAATAAAAAAAAGTAATGTTTCTTGATAAAAGAAGAATTAACAACAAAGAACAAGAACAAAGCATTGTTCCTTGATAAATTGCCTATCGCGTAGCGAAGTGGTTTCGAGAAAAAATCATTTTTGTAGAAATGCGAGGAAAGCAAAAATGAACGCATTCAATTTTTATCAAAAAAATCAAACTTTAAACGATTGTTATAAACAATCGGGATATCGTATCAAAAGAAATTCTACGCTACACGATAGAGAATGTTATTAAAATTATGTGTATCAAATTTGAAGAAAATCGGACGTATAGTTTCTGAGATTTTGCTTACACCAGTTGTAAAAGAGAAGGAAAAAGTGCGACTTGGAAACGGCACCTACCTGCTCGAAAACGGCGACGCCGCACGAACTTCTAAGCACTGTAACTTCGCTATTTCTGGGTCCTGTTGCATCTACCGTGGCTTAAATTATTCCCTGAACTCTAAATTAACCTTTAACTACCTGCGCTGGTGTAAAAAGTACACCAATACAATAATATATCGACTATTTAGAGCACGAGAGAAAACTAGCGGGAGGGAAACGGGGCAAGAGGAACGCAAGGGCAATCTTCTTTCCCCGTTCCCTGCCCGCTAGTTTTCTCTCGTGCTCCGCACAGTATGTACTCAGTCACAGAGTGGTGTACTAAATATGTACACCGCGCGGATAGTTACGTGAAAATTCAGGGCGCGGGTAGTTAATACATTACCGACCGGTGATTATTGCATAATTTTGAAAAATCTATGGTTCATGGCTAAATACTTCTTAATGGAACCTTCAACAGTTACAGCAATTTTCATTGTGAACTAACAAGTCACTCTCGATAACGTTATGTAATATACTTTTATCTAAAATTGTAATGTAAAAGAAAATTTCTCTGTTTTCTTTCGGTATAGCACAGTTATTGAAAATCCCACTAATAGGCTGTCGGCAGGGCCGGACATCTGGGGGGTGCGGCGGATGCTATGCACCAGGGCCCCGCGATTGAGAAGGCCCCAACATGATCAAGAAATAAACTAATGTAATTTTTCTGAAGTAATTAATGTATTAGCGAGAACAAAATTACGCATTAAATAAACATGCATTAGTAATATATGATCGTGTTTGTAATTTTTTTACTTTACAAAACATTTAGGGCCCCAAATGGTTTCTTGCACCCAGGCCCCTTTACAGAGAAGGCCGGCCCTGGCTATCGGTAGGCAAAGTGTTAAAGGTTGAAGGAAAATTAAAAAAAAAAATCGGTTTTTTCCAATCTCAGGGTGACATAACCCTCTAAAACGATTTCGCAATTTCGGGGACTGGGGATAGGATTGAATTCGAAGAAAGTATGCACTGCGTTACGTTCAATATAATGAAATTTTATTTTTCATCGTATTTCATTCAAAAATAAAATTATTCGTAAAAAAAGATTTCTCCGCTCTGGTCGGTAGACAATATACATATATATATAATATATATATGTGTAAATATATATACATATATATCCATATATATATTTATATATATATATAATATTACATTATAATAGTAATATTTATCATCTCATGTATAGGGTTATAGATAACTCTATATATGCGGTGCTCATCCACGTGTCGTCATCACCGTACCACTACATATATATAAATATATATATATATATAAATTTATCGAAATATATATATATGCATATATATATATGTACATATACATACTCTAATGGGGTTTTCGCTTACTGACTAAATCACATTGTGGTTTTCATTTACTTTCATACGTTTTTGTGCCGCCGCTTTTCTCGCTCGCTCCCTAACTGGCATATTTAATCTCGCCCTCGATCACTTTTTCAAGTTTATATTATTCTCGCATATCTTATCCGCTACAAACGATCCGTGGTTTAAAATAACACCCCGGCGAATATATCGTCCGCGATTTCCCGTTTCTCGCGTAGCCGGCAACGGGAAACAACGAAAATATATGTATAGAGAGAGTGCGCTAACGCGAACGAGAGGCCCCGCGGGACTACTCGCCGCGGCGCGATGCGGTTCTATTACATGGTAAAAAAGGCACGCCGTATGTGATGGCTGTTTCGCGAGGCACAGGCGCCTCGGTTCCCTAAATTTCTCGGTCAACTTTCTCCTGGTTCCATTACGGGAACGTGTTCGCCGTAAAATCGACGGATAGGAGCCTCCCACTGTACAAACAACGCCGCCAGAGTTTCCACAAAATGTATGAGGGTTCCACGCGCGGAGCCTTCTTCCGACGCGCGTTCATCAAACGCCGAAGACACCTTTCGTCGAGGTCGGTGTGTGTGTGTGGGTGTGTGTGTGATCGTCGCGATACATTGTTAACCGGGTGACCTTGTTTGCGGGCCGGAAACTCCGATATCCAGGCACTTTTCGAACAATTTTCACAGAACGTGGACATCGTCGGACGAATAAATAAGAAGACGAGTCGAGTCGAGATCTGAAAGATGCCCGACAAGCTCACCTCGGCGATATGTTATCGAGCCCAACTTTTCTCTCACGCGATGGCGGCGATTTCAGCCTCGGTAACGTAAGCTTCTCGATAAAATGGGGTGCCTCGAGCACCCCGCAATTAATGTATAACAAGTATATTTGTGTATATTTTGTAACTCGTAGGACACGTGGAGTCTTTTCGCCCGGTACAGATTGTTCCGGCGCCTGCGCGAGAGAAGTTGGGCTCGATAACATCACCGGCTCATCTCCCCGGTTAACAGGTTTCCGAAAAACAAAAAGCGAAGCAGGAGAAAACGAGGAGCACGCTTATCTTAAGGGAAATAAATTACACGGTTACAATTGTCGAATCGTGTGCCGAAAGTCGCGCGTGAACAGGGGCTGGGGGGGAAGAAAACGAAGTTGAGAATCTCTGACAACGCGAGAGAGAGAGAGGTAAGTCCGCTCTCTCTCTTCTTTTTCCGACGGTCTCGAATCACGTATCCGAAAAATAGAAATTTCTTAACCTCCCGTACAAAATTGCAATCTCCCGGGTGGCGAGACTCGTGCGCTCGCCCGTTGTACTACGATTAAATCTAACTGCGATAGAACAAGGGATCGCGACAGTTGTATAGCAAAATATGTATTCTTATGTATCCGTTCGTGGAACGAGCAATCCTGACGAGCGTTTCTTCGGTCCGCGCGCGCGCCTCTCGAAAGACTATGCGCTACGCGTTATCGGTTGTGCAGACTGAATTCCGAATATCCTCGAGAAGCTTTTTCAAACGGTGTTGCGTAACGAGTTACGCCGCGTTGCAGCGGATAGGCAAACACGCTCGATCACCCAACTATTCGTCGAAATCGCGCGACTCATTGTACTAAATAGATGAAGAAGAAGACGGGAGGAGAGAACGAAGAAACGCATCGCACGATTGCTTGATTATTGCTCGTTATACTCTATGTCGCGCGGAAAGTTTATTGCTGATCGCCGTAAAGATTCTCATGGTCTTCGCGCGCGTCCGTTCTACACAGGCCGACGACGACGTGTGTTACGCGGCGCAACGAGGGAAAACTCTGTTGTTCCTTACAGCGATTCCTTGCGCGATGGCACAACGGTAACGCTGCTGCGCGATTCTGTTACCACGCGCGGTTGTCGGACACGAAATAATCAAACCTCGAACAGCGTTCCGCAACGCGTCCTTTTTCTTTTTCAACACTAAACCTGCCGTCATCGGTCAGAATGACCGGTTCCAGGTTTTTTATTTTACAATTAGAAAAGTAATAAAACTGATTTCATAAGAGAACGATTGTATAGATATCTTTAGTAGTGCACGTGTTACACTAGGAGCCGTACAAGGACTAAATAAAATCAATCTTGTCATTTTTATAAGGGAACATGTAAATACCAGTTACTTTTAAAAGGCTCGGTAGGTTTAGTGTTGAAACACTGGAACCACAGATTTGTTCTGCAATTAATCGCCCGAGGAGCGTTTTGAAATTATTGGAATCGTTCTACAGCTAAAGTAGTGATCTTGCTCCCTTCGCCTGTTCCCAGCAAGGACACAAATCCCCAGATAGCACAAAGACGTCTTACAAACGTCTGCAGTTGGACATTCAGACGTCTCAAAGATATCCCGAATGTCCTACGAACATCTTCCCAACGCCTTCTAAACGGCTTGTGTTAGAAAACGTAGATAGATACGTCTTAAAAACATTAGCTTGACGTCGAAAAGACGTTCAGGAGACGTTTGTAGGACACTCGGGAGGTCTTTAAGACGTCTCTAAGAAGTCTTAAAGGTCCATAAATGTTAATTAGATTAAAAGAAGGGACGAGTAGAAATAGATTTTGACAAAAATGAGTTGAAAGTTGAACCTAGCTTTATCAGAAGAACGCATGTGGAATTGACATGAAAAAGTGTAACAAAAACAATTGCAATTAAAATCACAATAAATATAATAAAAATTACGATTACAATTAAAATCACAATAAAAATTGAAATTGAAATACACATTGAAATAGAAATTGAAATTGATATTGTAATTGAAATTGATATAGAAATTGAAATTGAAATAGAAACAGAAATTGATATTGAAATTGAAATAGAAATGGAAATTCAAATTGGAATTCTAATTGGAATTGAAATAGAAATTGATATACAAGAAATTTAAATTGAAATTGGTATAGAAATTGATGTTGATATAGAAATTGAAATAGAAATTGATATACAAGTTAAAATTGTAATTGAAATAGAAATTGATGTAGAAATTGAAATTGATATAGAAATTGGAATTGAAATTGAAGCAAAAACACTAACTCAAACAAATAATACCAATGTTCATACTGCTAAATAGATTATGGGTGTATAAAAACCTCACTGTTTATGGTCTTGAAGACGTCTTTTAAAATCTAATAGACTTCTTCTTAAAGACGTCTTAACGTCGTGTGCTATCTGGGTCGTATACCGTCCTACACAGGAAAACTATTTTCTTATGACTGTGGAAAGTACAAAGTATGCCGAACGTGGAAAAGGGCAGCATGTAAACACGGACCCAGTGGAAGAGTTAGCCGAAGGGACAATGATCGTGGAGATCCTCAGGCGATCTAGCTCCCTGACTTGACTCTAATTATTGTAACGAAGCGGAGTTTCGAAGGATTCTCTGAAAAGACTGTTCGTGGTAACAGAACCGATGCCTGGTGCACTTGTGTGTATGTATACGTGTGTACGCGACGCGTACATTTCATGCAAACCCGCGCGTAAGTTACGGGGGCATACTTGGACAAGACTAGATGCACATATGACAAAACGAAGATGTTTCGCGACACCCGGAGATGTCGGAGAGCCTAGGGGGGGGGACGCGACTCGTTACACACCAGTCTCCAGCTTAAAATCTAACAAGGAAAGATTCGGGGCTACCCCATGCCAAAGGTCATGGGTTCGGACGCGAACCGCCTCCGTTCGTCGAACGCTCGAAACGGCTTTACCTAAAAACATTTTTACAAGAACAGCTCGCCCCGGCGGGCGTATCGCGTCCGAACCCGACGGGATGGTCTCCGACGGTGATCTCAACGCCGACATCTGCGCTCCTAACGTCTAATCTATTTGTACAGCCTTAAAAAACAATGGTAGTTCTGTTCGAACCTGTTAAACGGGCAACTTTGTCGGTGTTCGATCGCAGGCGCGATCAACCCTTCGAACAGACGGCGGATTTTATGCATTTATCAGAAAAATAATTACTTTCAACCTGTCGAACCTACCAGGAGAGAAAATAAATTTTTACTTTGCGTAAAGATCCGCCGTCTATCTGCAAACGACAAAAAAGGAAAGTTGAGCGCGTATACTGGTCGCGCCGCGACCCAAATGAATTACTAGATAATAAATGGACAGCGGATATTTACGACAAAAATGGGCGGTGTAATTTAAAACGAGAGAAACATTGGAAGAATTTAAAAATACTATTATATTATTTTCGACCTATCGAACACACACATATCAAGAAAGAAAATGAATTCTATTTCCCTCCAGTTTGTTGGAATTTAGAGAGAAACTTTTCATTTTGCATAAAGATCCGCTGTCTAGTAGTAAACGAATTTAACAATGCGAACAGTGTCGGTGACTGTTCGCGTTTCGAGTGCAAACGGTTAAAGAAACGAATGAAAGCGGCGCGGACAAAGTGTAATCGATACTAGCTCAAGTATTTCGATGCGATTCGATTTAAGTCTGTTCGCGTAAACGTATAGAAACACGAGAGAGATAAGTCCTCCCCGGTTAACAGGTTAAAAAGCGGTGTTAAACGATCGCGATCGAGAAATCGTTCGGCCGAAAAGTATCGAGGAGTCCCGCAAAACACAAGCTCGCGTTGTCGTTCGAGCGTGGGTAAACAATAAGAGCCTCGAGAGTTAACAAAGAGTTCTAACGGACGTGTGTATGTGTTTCAAATAAAAATCTTTTACAGCACCGTTGTGGTTATCTAACAATTACAGCGTTACTCGTCCATGAATCCGTACGTTCGCCCGTCCTACCCTCCGACGAAAAACGGTTCCTTAGTCTATTAAAATTGTTACTCTGCGCGTGAATACGTATACAGCGTTATGTACATACATCGTACGAGTCTTCGGAAAAACGAAGCTGTTCAAGAACAACGTTTATCGTACAAGAGACACGGCGCGGCAAACGTTGCGACGCCGCCCGTCGCCAGAGTATAAAAAAGATTTCCAATCGTTTCCGATCGCGGATTGCCACGAAATCCCGGACCAACCGAGGATCGTCACCGATCGCTCGAAATTGTAAAACTCCTAAGATAGGGGGGGGGGGGGACGAGAGAATACAATGAAGAAATCGAATCGGAAGATTCCGACGAGTAGAGTTCATCTTACTCGCTCTAAGTAAGCGCGTATGCGCCCGCGCGCGCGTGTGTCTGTGTGTCCCGTTAGCAAAACAACGATGCGAGAGCGATCACGCAACAATATCCGCGGGGAATCGATTACAAAGAACGCGAAGGTATTATTCTCGAGCGGAGGGAAACCAGAGAACAGAGGAGAAAAAGAAAGACAACGAATCCGACCGTCGCCGAGTCGAATCGAACGAAACTGCGAGAATTTCTAATCGGTAATTGTGCGTAAGAGGTTTTCCTCACCCCGATTCTGATCAAATTTAAAAACTCAACATGCCGAACAACTTGTGCCTTAGTTTTCCGAGATATTCGCGAAACACTGCAGCTATTACTACATTGCGTAAAATCACGACGATCCTTAAACGATCTATACACCGTGTGAACTTTTTAAAACAAATAATGATGAACGTTCGGTTTCTCAACGCTGAACCTACCACTGCCAATGACTGATCTTACATTTTTAATTTTATGAGTACTTCTTTGTCCAAGCACATATTACACAATCAAAATTGCACGAAATCTAAATATCTATTTAGAGCTCTATCTAGAACCGTGTCATTTTTATCGGCTGCAACATTTTAATTGCTCTCTGTGCTCGGCAGTTTTAGTGCCAAATATACACTTCTTTACTCTTTTCAATAGGGTAGGTTTAGATTACGGTTTAGATCAGGGTTCAAAGCCTCGCACGTCTTCCTGGGCATCTCTTGCGTAAAATACACAGTTTTTATTGCTTTTAAATAACACAACGATTCCAAAAATAACCGGAAACTCGCCCAGAACTAATCCAAAACCTTCATTCTACTAACTAGCTTCTGCGACTAACCAATTCCATTCTAGATCTAACCGAATCATTCAATTTTATTCGTTTCAAAATGTTCTCGCGTCAAGATTCAATGTAGTAATACTTAGCTACGGTGTTTCGCGACTACATATGTACATATCTCGAAAACCAAGACCGAGCGACGGATACATATCTAAGGAAAAGCAGTTCAAAATCTTGATCCTCTCTGACAATACAAGAAAAATATCATTGTAATCTGCGAGGTGTAACCTTTTACGCCTAATTACCTTCGAATCTCCCGCCAATACTCGCGGTTCTCCAAAATGGCCGCCACCGCGCGCACCGCGAGGTCCCTCTCTCTTCACCGTCGGGTCCCACCCACTCTCTCTCTCTTTTTTTCCAACTGCTCTCTCCCCCTCTATCTATCTATCTATCTCCGTCGCCTTCTCGTCACCCACTCCTCCTCCGTTCTCCCGTGTTCTGGTCTCGCGCACACAGTTCTTCCACTTATCGCGTCGCCGCCCCTCAGGCGTGTACGCAATACAATTTTCACGCGTGTACGCAATACAATTTTCACGCGCGTACGCGGAGCCGAAGCTACAAACGACGCGGACGACAATTAATCCTCGTCGTGGTATCCCGTATTCCTTCTAGGCACACCAAGGCACTCCCGGTTCCTCTCACGTCGTCGCACATCACCGTGTCTCCTCTTCGTCTAGCAGGGGAGGGAGGGAGGGAGGGAACGAAGCAAAACGATGAGAAGATAACGACGAATCCGGGTAGGTCCGGATCGTGGTAGGCGACGGCCACCGGCGCGGCGCAGCGGCGGTCCTCGTGGAAAAAACAGGTCATTGGTAAATCACCAGATCCGACGGGAGTCACACAGCCAGCCCCCACCAAACGAAGAAACGTACACACGTCAGAATGTCTGGTCCCCGGGTGTCCGAGGCTCAGAACTGGCCGGGGACGGCCATGATCTGGCAGCCGGACTGCACGTGCGCCAACACCTGCTCCTTCAGCCGGCACACGTGGTCCTTCAACCTGTGAACCACGGCGCTGAGCTCGCTGTTCTCGCCCTTGAGCAGTTTCACCTTGTCCTCCAGCCTCGAGATGCGTTCGAGTTTGCGCCTGCGACACTTGGACGCGGCCACGCGGTTCCTTTGACGTTTCCTCTCGAGCTTGATCCTCTCCTGGTTCTCCATATCGATCGGCGACATCGGCGGTGAACTCGACACGCTCGGCACCGTCTGCGGCTCGTCCTTGATCTGCATCAGACCCTGGCTCACGGACGATTCGGTACTCTGCACGCTGCTCGGTGGTTCCAGCGTGTGATACGTCGCTCCGCCGTACATGCTGCCAGGTTCCTGCGAGCTATCCGAATGGTGCAGCTCGTTCAAGGCCACCTCGAAACCGCGTGCATACTGTTCCTGCTCCTCGGTCACCACCTTCGGGAACAGGATCTGCGAGGGCGTCGGTAAATTCGCCACCAAGTCCTGCTGAGCCAGTATCATTTTCTCGAGCTCTGGCGAGCCCAGCTTTAGCATGTTCAGGTCCGGCGAGCTGAGGATCGGCATGTTGTTCAACGCTGGTGGCACCGGTCCCAGTCGCGGCTTCTTCGCGTGCGGACCCTGTCGTTGGCACAGGTTCAGGTCCAGCGTGAGATTACGCTTCAACTGGCCCATGTTGTTCTCGCGATTCACGGCTCCGTACACGCTCGCGTTCTCGTAGAACGTCTGCTCCATTGTTAAACTCCGCACCATCGATGCAGTAGAACTGAATAGGTGCCTGCTGCCAATCAAAAGTGGTCAGTCAACGCGCTGGCCTCGCGGGATGGAGAATGACAACACACTGCTGCCCCTGTGTGTTCGATGTCTCTTTCTCTTCTCTTTGAGCCACACGCGTACTTACTCGGGAGAATTGCACGACGACGATCGGTTACCCTCAATAATCGATCGGTCTGTTCTCGAGCTCCGTTTCTTCTTCTTTTTTTTCACCGAGCACTCCACACGTCGTTACATAACCAGTTCGGAAATTCACCGACGGAGATCAGTCTTTTTTCATTCGTCCGTTTTCCACGAAACCCACCGAACTGGAAACTACGTGCTCCACACGTTATATACACCACCACCTCCGAGCGATTTCGCCCGTGCACGGTTTATCGCCGCGAATTAAGTACTCGCCCGAAACTCTTCCGCGACGCAAAACCGTTTTTTCGTCCGCCTACTACGCGAACGGCACGCAGGCCTTGGTCGCGCGACGGAATCGCAAAGCAGTTTCGGCCAAGCGACGATGACACGAGGACCGAGCTGGGTCAACTGTCAACACAACAATGACTCACGAGACGCAATCCGACGAACGTGAGGTTCTGCGCGTGTGCACCTCTTTAGAACAGTCCGTGATCGTACGTCCGACGCGAATGTCACTCGCGGCTGCACCGTACGAGGTCTCGACAACTTGTGAACACCCAACTAAACGTACTGCCTTATATCCCGTGACTCACGTCTCCTAAAAATAGCACGGTCGTCACCGAGAACCCCTCTCATTGGCCGACGATGGCGTCACGAACGCTCCGCCATTGGCCCAACAATCCGACAGTACTAGGAAATGGCTGGCGCATGCGCGGCCCACCGCACCAATTCTCGTGGAGGGAGAGTTTAAACGCCGGTACCGCGCGTTAACGCTCCGAACAACTTTTACTCGCCTGAATATGCTTGTTAAGGGACGGCTACCTATGTATGTATCGTACTGGCCTCATAACACACGTATCTCATCAATTTCTTTCCCATCGATGATTACGAACTGCCATATGATCGTAATAATAACAACTAGGGTAAAGGCAACAGTTATCGGATATTTAGCGACGACTCGGAAGTTTTTTTTATTAATCTGAAGGCATATTTGCGATGAATAATTCGAAACAAATTCAACTTTCAATCGTTTCGTTTAAATCTAAATTCAAATTCAACTCACAGCGTCCAAATTTAAATCGAAATTCAACTGTCAATCATTATATTTAAATTTACATTCAAGTTCAACTCTCAGCATCCAAATTTAAATCAAAATTCAACTTTCAATCATTATATTTAAATCTAAATTAATAATTCAACTCTCAGCATCCCAATTTAAATCGAAATTCAACTTTCAATCATTATATTTGAATCTAAATTCAAATTCAACTTTCAATCATTGTCAATTATTTTAAAAAATAAAGTCATACATATTAGATACAGTTACTCGAATTAATATTCGGACGCTCTAAAAAAGACGATAACTTTTTTAATATTGTACTAAACGGTTTGAACTTTTTTGGCAAGCTAGAGCAATTAGTTTACTATAGAATGTGAAAAGAAATTTTTCCAAAAATTGCAATTGATCGGAATTGTAGAGAAAATACTAAAAGTTGCATTTCAAAACTTTTTTATGTGGACCCATATTGAAAATTTAAAAAATACATTTTGTAGATCTGTGTGAATTAAATGTATTCTGAAAATTTCGTCGAAAACGGTCGACGTTGCAATGAGCTACACACGTTCAAAGATGGTAAAAATTGCAGATTTTCACGATTTTTTCACGAATTCTTATATCTTTTGATGCCTGTCGTTCTTTCCCGCATCAACCGATTTCGATAAAACTTTCACAGTGCATATAATTGACACAGACCTACAAAACGTACTTTTTAAAATTTTCAATATAGGCCTACGTAAAAAAGTTTTAAAATGCAACTTTTAGTATTTTTACTACAATTCCGATCAATTGCTATTTTTGAAAAAAAATTTCACATCCTGTAGTAAACTAATTGCTCTAGCTTCGCAAAAAAGTTTAAATCGTATAGTACAATATTAAAAAAGTTATCGTCTTTTTTAGATCGTCCGAATATTAATTCGAGTAACTGTATATACTTCATGTTATTTTTATCAATTTCTAAAAGGTTTGTTTTGCTTTACCCTATAACTTATTTAGATCTAAAAGATAAAAAAAAAACAGACCTATACACAGATAAAAAATTAGAAAACCGCAACCTTTACTCTTTTTCCTTCGCAATTATAACAATTCAAGAGAAGAATTATTTACACATTAGATAGTAAATTAATCCTTCTAACGTTTCAAAAAAACCCAAGCTCAAGTTATTTGCTTTTAACGCTTTGCACTCGGTGCTATTTTAACTTGAAAATTAAACATTTCTTTCTCTATCTAGAATAATTCCATTCTATATTAATTTTGTTCTTTGTATGAATATGAAATTGATATAATACCTCATACAATACTTAAATATTGAAATTGATTAGATACCAACATATTTAATAATGTAAACAATATTTTGTATAAATGATACAGCAATTTTTAGTGGTTTTAAAGGTTAAAAGTAGTACGAACACTTTGTATACACTCACTGTACATAACTGCGTAGAGTTTCGTAATAATTGCAAGTCAGTATTGCTAAAAGTTTGTCAGATCGCAGTCTGCTTAGTTAGATGGTAAAATCCGGATGTTTAGGTATTCGTAACGTAGTCGTTCGGATACCCAACCGTGCATTAAATCAGTTTGTAAACATCGCCGTTGCTAAAACAGGGTACATAATGTGAAACGGAGCTGGTCTCGCATTGGGCGCTGCGGATAGGTAAAAACATCGTCGCGCGTGGGAGTGGAATAGTAAATTCGGAAAAAGAACCAACTCGCGTGGCACAGCAGAAAAACAGGAACGACGAATTTAACGCGAATTATGTATTTACGTGTGATCTGGACGCTTTTCGTCTGCATTTCTGTTTTCATCAAATACGTATGTATACATAGAAAAAACAAATGTTAGGGAATAGGAAGGAATTCAATGATTAGGTTAGTAATAGTAATAATTAGGTTAGTAATAATTAGGATACAAGCAGAGTAGGTTAGGGTAGGAATGAGTGAGACAAAGAAAAACAGCGAGAGAAGGTATATGGACCAAATGTGTGAAATAAGAATAAGATAAATAGATATGTAAAGTTAGGTTAATGTACGTGCTGTAAAAAGAAATTTTTTAAGAAATTGCAATTGATCGGAATTGTAGAGAAAATACTAAAAGTTGCGTTTCACAACTTTCTTGTGTGGGACTAGATTGAAAATTTAATAATACGTTTAATACGTTTTGTAGATCTGTGTAAATTATATATGCGTTATGAACGTTTCATCAAAATCGGTTGATGCGGGAATAAATGACAGACATTGGAAGATGCAAGAATCCTTAAATTCATTCATTTAGAGAAACTGCAATTATTATACCATCTTTGTCGATTATCGGACACAAAACAAACTTTTTAGAAATTAATAAACATAGTATGAAGTACAGTATTCCTTTTATTTTTAAAAATAAAATTGATGTATCCCCTTCGTATATGAATTAAAAGTATTAGAATAATTTTTTTGTTTAAGATATCGAAAACTTATTCCCCGAAACTGAAGAATGCAATTTTTCGTTTCCGATTATAGAAAATGCTAGAAAACTGTGATACACCAGAGGATAATAGAATAACGATTTTATTGAGCTCTACGGCTTAAAAAAATTAATTAAATAACTTGTAATCAGAAATTTTTTGTGTCCGGTAAATAGGACCACAACTTCGGATTAAAACTTCGTTAATATATCGTTTCCTTTTTAACAAAATCGTCCAGAAAAATTTGACGATACAGAAAAGAGGTTGATAATCAATCGTCTATCACAAACAATGCAAAATAAATTACAGAAAGCCTTCAAATTAATAAAAAAACTTCCAAGTAGCCGCTAAATATCCGGTAACTGGTACTTTTATCCTGTACATAAGTTTCATCGAAATCGATCAAGGTTATTATGAAACATAATTGTTTGAAAATAACAAAAACTGTAAGAATCTGCGATTTAAATAAATCGCGAACGCTATGTTCAAAGATTTTTACATCTTACAAAGCCCACTGCTTTTTTCTGCGTCAACCGATTTCAATGAAACTTTGTACATGTATATAATTTACTTAGTTTCCAAAATACGTGTTTGAAATTTGCATTACAGGCACAGATAAGACATTTAAAAATCGTGATCTTCAGATCTGCATTATTGAATTTCATTAATTGCTAATTTATCTTTATTTCGAATGAAAACCAAAATATCGAAACGTTTCGCTCAGAATTTTTTAATCATTTAAATTTTAAATATATGTATAGTTGTTCAAGTCAAAATTTAGAAAAAACGAGTTTGTAAGTTAATCAATCAATTAATTTTTACGATATTTTCAAAAATGATCTATTAGATAGTGTTCATTGTTATTTCAAGATTATACGAAATTCATTTAATGTTAATATCCTTTTCCTTTGATCCTTTGCACTCGGAGCCATTCTAATTTGAAAACCGAATTTTTCTTCCGGCCTGAAATATTTTCATTTTGTATGATTTTCTTCATTTTATAAATATGCTTCAATAAATACATATAGGTAATTAACTTTTAAGTAAGTATTTGATGTACATTTCTCAACAATTAATTTACAATTAATTTGATTTTTTTTATCAAAAACTTTCTTAGAAATACTTTATTTGTGAATGGGTGAAACTGTCTTGGAAAAGGGTGAATTTGGAGTGCAAAACCTGTGCATCCAGCATCTTGGAGAATAGCTGCTTCACAATTTGTTCAGTTCCTTCTGCTAAAGATACTGATTGAAATGCGCCAATTCTATTGCAATGAACAGAATGAACATGTTTCTTTTTTTCGTCGTCGGAAGATGCCGTTTTGATTTTAGGTTTCCTCGTTTATCGCGGCGACCCTTCCAGGTCACTTGTTTACGAAAACAGAATCGTTAACGTGAGTGTTACTCACCCAGAAGATAATTGCACTGTTTGTCAAGGCTACGCGCCTGGCCAGCTGCCGTTCAGGTAAAATGTTTACTTCCGCGTGCATCGAAACTCTCTGACCGTCAGGTAATCTGTTTACCAATTAGAAAACCGGCTGTACCCCAACGCATACCACGGTACCCTGAATCATAACTATGCTTTGCAAATTCCTTGCCCGGATTAACCTTCCGAAACGTTCTGTTTCGAACAAACATCTGACTAGCATCATCCATAGGACCAAACGTTGCACACTAAAATGTAGACAACGCTTATGCAATTCCCCATTTTTATAAACAGTTCAACTCGAAAATAAAACATTTCTTCCGACCTGGAATATTACCATTCTCTATGATTTTTAACGCCGTTGCACTCTTTGAATGATTGCACTCTAATATGAACAACGCTTATGCAATTCTCCATGTTTATAAACAGTTTCCAAGGAATATATTTAGCCCTTTGCATTCGGAGCTATTTTAACTCGAAAATTAAACATTTCTTCCGACCTAGAATGTTACCATTCTCTATGATTTTTATCCCTTCTGCACTCCTTGCAATGTTGCACTCTAATATAAACAACGCCTATGCAATTCTCCATTTTTATAAACAGTTTCCAAGGAATATATTTAGCCCTTTGCATTCGGAGCTATTTTAACTAGAAAATTAAACAATTCTTCCGACCTAGAATGTTACCATTCCGTATGATTTTTATTCCTTTGCACTCCTTGCAATGTTGCACTCTAATATAAACAACGCCTATGCAATTCTCCATTTTTATAAACAGTTTCCAAGGAATATATATAACCCTTTGCACTCGAAACTATATTTTAACTCGAAAATAAAACATTTCTTCCCCATGACTATTAACCCTTTGCAATCCTTTGTCGAGTGTGACTCGATATCAGAGAAACAAAAATGTAAATGAAACAGCTTTTTATAATTTGCATCTTCCTTCATTTATTTGTCTTATTTTGTTAGTTAAAAACAAATAGAAGTTCCGCAAATATATATATAAATTACAAGTTCGAGAGCTATATTTAATGTACTTAGTAAACAAATACAATTGTTTAAAGTAAAGTAGCAGTCATGGAACTGTCCTTTGAAGTAAATTTCAAATAGAACACTTGCAATTAGTAGGGAGTTGTTGGCAATAAAATTGAAAAATAATTCGGAGTGCAAAGGGTTGGAATTGTATGGATATGAAATTAGTATAATACCTAAATGTTTAGTAATTGATTAGATACCGACACATTTAATAATGTAAACAATATTTTGAATAATGGAAAAGCAATTTTTAGTGACGCCTCAGTGTCGCCATTGGAGTGCTAAGGGTTAAATAGAATTTTATGTGACTCAGTATTAATTTTTATAGGTAAGTGATATACAGGGTGTGCCGAATTTAAATGGCAAAACTTCAGGAGCGTGTAGGGGACCGAAAAACTAAGACAAAAAGTCTTTTAGAGATTTGCTCGTTTTTGCTTCGTTTTGGAGATAATCGCAAAAAAAGAAACAAAACAAGTTTTCATTTTTGTACTTATTTATTTAAATTTTTTAAAAATTTTCTTTTAATTTCTTATTTTTTTACAACGACTCAAGAGAGCAACTGACAACGAGATATTGAATTTTTGCGATTTGATATTTTTCTTACTTTTTCGGTCCCCTACACGCTCCTGAAGTTTTGCCATTTAAATTCGGGACACCCTGTATAAATTGCGGATTTTTATGCAAAATAAAAAAGTTTTCTGCATCGATTGCAAGAAATAGAAACCAAATTGAATGTTATTTCTCTATCTAATGATTTTAATAGAGAAGAAACCATATAATATATTGGCACTTTCAATGTTATAAATTTTCGAACAATTTTGAATCTCATCTACTCAAGTTTGCTGTAAATGCATAAAGATCCGCAATCCAGTGATATAACTACAAATTGATTTGAGTTTTGCCGCACTTTAAATCGCATTGTTTTCGTTAATTTCTATAAATCAGTCTTTTAATCCACTGACGATGGATGCACAATTAATTTGTTAATAATAGATTCAGTCCTATCGCAAATATGTAAATGATTTTACTTTAATACAAATTCTTCTAATTGTTTATTATCTCTTATTATTATTCGCATCTATACTTTTAAATATACAGGGTGTCCTGCTGAGGTGAGATCAGCAGGATATCTCGGAAGACGTTGTCGTTATCAAAAAGGTGTTCCTACAAAAGTTGTTTGGTATGACGGGCTACATTACGTAGTATTAATTGTTTTCTTGTGGGTGTGGAGTGGTGGAGATTTCAAGGTCAGCTTGATTTTTTAAAATGGCAACACCTACTTTCTGTATCATGAATCGATAGACTATCGAATTCCGAGTAAAAATGTATTGACCTCCATATGTCCTAAATCTAATAGTTAACGAAATATTATCGAAACAATTTCCTTTCTTCTTTGGATAATATCTCATTAACCATTAGGTTTGGGATATATAAAGGTCAAGACTTTTATACTCAGAATTTGATACTCTATCGATCTATGGTATAAAAAATAGAACATTCCATTAAAAAAAATCAAGGTGACCTTGAAATGTCCTCCATCACTCCACCCACAAGAGAACAATTAATACTATGTAATGTAGCCCGTCATACCGAACAACTTTTGTAGGGACACTTTTTTGATAGCTACAACGTCCTCCGAGATATCCTGCTGATCTCACTTGAGGAACTTGAGGAACTTGATTGACACAGCTGAACTACGCTAGGAAATGTCCTGAATCAAACACTGTGTTTGCTTAAAGGATTTAAAGGTTTTAACACGTGTTAAATACTTCATATTTATTTCTGGCAACATATAGAAGGGTACAAAATATATGTACAACAAGAATACTACGAGTGAGGAAGCCAAATTATCGAAGCTACGACAACGTCGCGAACAGAGATATTCTGTAAATGATGAATAGTGGCTGATTCGGTAAAAATGTGCGATGGAAGCAGAAAGATTCATGTATGAACGGATTATATCATAGACGTTAAACCAGTTAAAATATAAAAATTTCTACATTATTTCTACATTTCTGTAATTATATATAATTATTTACATTACAAACATAGAAAAAAAACACGTCAACTGTATAAAATCGCTGAGGTCCAGCGTTTGACATATCCTTTCATTAAGAGTTCCTTCGTAATTTTCTGAAACGAAGAGCAATTACCAGTCAGTAATAAGATTGTACACAAGACTAAGATTGGTCTAGCGGCCACACCCACAATTTTTATTGATATTGTGTGGAAAACAATGGTTCTAGGTTGAAAGATAACCCCCTAAAATTTTAAGTCGCTAATCCTTCGTATAAGGATGATATGAGGGTAAATACCCTTAACTGTATCATTTTTTTTCTCGGTTGTTGATTAAGATATTCAGATAAAATTGGCGAAATAATGTTTTCATTATCTGTGTAATTTTGAAAGTTACATAAAGGACATAAAATGACATTTCTTGAAAAAATGTTTCAGACAAAAGTTTCTTGTTTTTTCGCATAAAATCCGAATCCGTAATAAAAAATACCATTACGGTACAAAAATACCGTTATTTCATTTGTTTTTCAATATTTAACTATGTTCCACCAATCCGACCATCTTGAAACTTTTTTCTATGTTAGATAAGCAACAGAACATTGTTCTTGAATTTTTTGGAAGTGGTCACTCGAAGGGTTGCTTGCAATTCCCACCCCTAAAAAATTAAATGATCTTTTTCTACCCTTAATAATTTGATCACAATGGTGAAAAAAATGTATGATATGAAGGAGGTAAGTTCGAGTATTTTCGTTTCTTTTTTATCTGAATATCTTAATCAACAACCGAGAAAAAAAATGATACAGTTAAGGGTATTTACCCTCATATCATCCTTATACGAAGGGTTAGCGACTTAAAATTTTAGGGGTTTGTCTTCCATAACCTAAAACCATTGTTTTCCACACAATATCAATAAAAATTGTAGGTGGGGCCGCTAGACCAATCTTAGTCTGCTAGACATTTTTTAGACATTTAATCCCTTACTTTCTCAAGCTGGGTTCCTGCATATTTTTCGTAACACGCTTCCTTCGAGATCGAGGTACAGCAGGCATACTATCTGTGCTAGCATTGCTATTTTCTGAATCACTCAAGTCTCCTCCACGTAAAGATGTCTTGTTGCTGTGGTAAGAATATTGTAGATATTTATATTACATTAAAAGAATATACAGAGTGTCTCAGCTAATGGAGGCCACCTAAATATGTCCTTTATTTTTAATGGCACAAAAAAATAACGGCCACCTTGAAAAAACTATGAAAAATAACTGGGGAAAAAAATTGTTCTTCTATGATATTCCTCTTTCGATACCATTTAAGTTATACCATACTTACATATTTTTTGTGCCATTAAAAATGAAGGAGATATTTAGGTGGCCTCCTTTAGCTGAGACACCCTGTATATATGTCTAATATTAATCTAATTAAGAATTGTTTTCGAATTTATAAGAAGTCAAAATGTCAATATTTAAAAAGTTATTAAAACCATCCAAGAGAATTCAGAATATTTTTCGTTATTGTCGAAAATATGTATGTAACATCTTTAAAAAAAAGAAATAATAGAAACCGCCTGTTTTCTCAACATTTTGACCGGATGATTCCTTTAAAGTGAAATTTATATGCGTACAGTGATAGACTGGAATTGCTTAGCTCCTCCGGAGAAGGTGTCCTCGATTTCACATCGGATTTGTCCAATTTCTGCAATACCACTTTAGCAGCACTCGGATCCTGACCTGCAGATTTAGTCTTCTTATTTGTTTGGCCGGTTTGTTTTTTTATCGTTGTTCCAGCATCGATAAAATCATCCGAATCCCTCAAAGGTATGGTCTTCGCTTTTTTCTTCCGTTGCGTAGGATCTGATTTTTCTTTATTATCGTATTCATTATTCACTAGTAAAGGCAAATTCACCGTGGAATAATTGAACACAGATTCGTCTATACTCTTGTTCGTAATCGACGGTATTTGGCAGATTTGAGATATTTTACGAAGCGTAGTTGTTACTTCTGGTTCTGGTTCAACCGAAGCTATTGGCTTTAGCGTGGACTCTTCTATTTCTGGAAACTTTAAATCGTTTATGTCGAACTGCATGTCACGTGGATTGCGCACAAACATCAAAGTAAAATCATCTTCGTCCTCTTCCTCCTCTACAGGACAGCCTCGTCTTAGCGTAACAAAATTAGCCAAATTTTGTGCCGGTTCACTCTCGGTTTTATGTTCCTTCTGATTAGTATCCTTTGGAGTAGACGGAACGAATATATCACAACCAGTGTCGTTACTTACATCTTGACTACTGACACTATCATTTTCAGTATTCTCTTGTTCAACAGATTCAGAGAAGCTAGTTAATTTACTCTCCTGTTCGCTTAATAGTGACTGCGATTCTTCCATAGGCTTTTCGTCGTCTGATTCATCGCTTGTCTCTATTACTACCAAAGATCTAGACATACTATTATCAATAGAAACATTTATATCATCAGTCTTCTTCTCGATATTTATATTACAAGGCACAGTTTGGAAATTGTTGAATAACCAACTTGGTCCTTCAAGAGGATCATCATAATTCGATGAAGAATCCTGCGCTGTTGTAGAGTTCTGTTCATTTTTATCGTCCGATTCACGAAGAATCTCTACATTATTTACGACGGTCTTTTCGTTGGTCTCTACTGATGTGTCAGATGGAGGTGTTTCTGGTATTGTAACGCTAATTTCGGAATCATCTTGAGCATCATCTTGATTTAAATCGTCACTATTTTCTGCATGAACACTCGCTTCATCGGTTTCGATCTTCCTCGTCTCTGTTAACTACAACAAAAATAAAAAGCAAATCTCAATTGAATCGTCCACAGTTTCACGCCAGACAAAGGAAATTAATAAGAAAAAAAAAACACGAACCAATCGAATATTGATGCTTTGAGAATTTTGTAGAAATTTTGAGACATCGTTGAGTTTCACAGTGGGGCTTCTTATGCATTCAAAATTTCCGATACTACACCGCGTACTATTACCTCCGGAAAGTCTACCGGACTTCGATCTGGAATGCTTTCCTGACATTCTTCCAGAATGTCTGCTACTTCTTTTGCTCAATCTTCGTTCGTTTTCTTCTAGAAACGAATAAATATTATGATCATGTTTGCGTAATTCATTATTAGTAATGTAACGTACCACTACTTCTTGGTGAACTAACAACGGTCAGTCTTTCTGGCAGTCTACATGTGCGGTCAGTATCCTATAAAATAATTGAATATTCATAGTATAGTTATTTAAATGTTTCGATTTGAACTTAAAGGAGTAGACTCGCATTTCCAGGAGTGCAAGCGTGCGGGATGCTCCTTCTCAAAGATGGGGTTTTTCAGTGCTTGATAAAACAACTCTAGACGCTAGATAAAAAGTCAATCTTCACGAGGTGTAATTTGCATTATTCGCCAGCATGTACAGTGACTCCCATTAATATTTGAACACTCTCAAAAGACCGATAACTTTTCAAGTATTGGACTATATACAGGGTCATCCGTTTTTAAACGGCCAAACGTTAACCAGCTGTAGAGGACCCCAAATGGAACAACTTTTACCCCTATCACTTTTTTTGTTTCGGCCTTGATTTTCAGATAATTGCAAAAAACCATCATTTTTTTAGTTTACATAAAATTAAATATCTCAGGACTCCAATGATGAATCTTGATGGATTTTCCTTTGTTTAGTTTAAAATAAGTAGGGGCATCTTTTTTATTGAATAACCTTTTTTGTATGACCTTCGGATCATGGTTTTTTTGGCGTGGGGCACACCGCCACTTTCCGACTTATTTCTTTCAGGCTCCACGGTGTGCCCCACGCCAAAAAAACCATGATCCGAAGGTCATACAAAAAAGATTATTCAATAAAAAAGATGCCCCTACTTATTTTAAACTAAACAAAGGAAAAACCATGAAGATTCGTCATTGGAATCCTGAGATATTTAATTTTATGTAAACTCAAAAAATGATGGTTTTTTGCAATTATCTGGAAATCAAGGCCGAAACAAAAAAAGTGATAGGGGTAAGAGTTGTTCCATTTGGGGTCCTCTACAGCTGGTTAACGTTTGGCCGTTTAAAAACGGATGACCCTGTATATATATTCGCACTACAAATTCTTGCGAGTCAAATTCAACTGTATGCAAATCAATTTCACCTTTTTGTAACTCAAATTCAACCTTTTGCAAATCAATTTCACCCATTAAGAATATTTAAAATTAATAATTTACTCATTTAAATTACATTATATATTTATTTAGACACCCGCGTGAATGGTGTCATTACTGCGAGGAAAACGTAAGAGTCAATACTCGATACGCTTCAATAAATACATACGTACTTTCATTTTTGAAATTTATTAATCAGAAAATGGCTAGAATGAATATATATACAGTAAGGAGCATAACACTGATTCCACACACTTTAAATCAGAATAACTTTTCTATGAATGGACCAAACGACTTAAATTTCTCTGTACGGCTAGTAGAATTAGCTCAGTAAATGACGTCTAATAAATAAGTTGAAAAAATACATTTGGACAGAGAGAGAGAGAGAGAATTGTGAAAAACAATACTAAAAATTTATTTGTACAACTTTTTTAGCTGGCCCAATAACGAAAATTTTAAAAATGTGTCTCGTCAACTGGTACAAATTATATACGCTCTGAAAGTTCCATTGAAATTGGTTAATTGGTATACGAATTATAAACGATCAAAAGTGGTAAAAAGGCCGAAAATCTTAAAAAATTGCAATTTTAACACTTTTGATCGTTTATAATTCGCAAACCAATTAACTAATTTCAATGAAATTTTCAGAGCGTATATAATTTATACCAGTTGACCAGACACATCTTTTGAATTTTCGTTATTGGCCCAGCTAAAAAAGTTGTAAAAATCAATTTTTACTATTGTTTTTCACAATTCCGTCCAAATGCTTTTTGTCAACATATTTTTTACACATCGTTTACTGAACTAATTCTTCTAGCCTTACAGAGAAATTGGAGTCGTTTGGTCCATTCATAAAAAAGTTGTTCTGATTTAAAGTGTGTAGAATCAGTTATGCTCCTTACTGTACATATCTACACACAGTTTTCAGTTTTATTCATTTTCAAGTTAATGAATTGGTAATTACTATTTATCAATTAAGCATTTCATGTACATACATATGTCTTTGCAATATAGATAAAATTTTCAAGTTCTTAACAATTAATTTAAATTTGATTTTGATTTCTTTTACAAAAACTTACTTAAAAACACTTTGTAGAAAGTTGAAATATTGATTTCTGAAAGGTTGAAATTGATTTGCGAAAAGGTGAAATTGATTTGTAAAAGGGTGAAATTGATTTGCAAAAGGGTGTATTTGACTTCCAGAAGGGTGAATTTGGAGTGCAAAACCTGTACCCGTGGTCGGCAAATTCATTAGTCAAAAGTGCCAAATATCAGCAGTGCAACGATTTAGATTTCTTTCGAGAGCCAAATTTCTTTACAAGAACCCTGTTTGTAGAAGTTCGGTTAAAATTAGGAACTCTGAATAAAATTAGATATACTTTATAATAATATTAATTATTGATAAATAAAATGAGGATATTTACCCATTTATAGCAAAATTGAATAGAATTTTGAAAATTTTTAGAATTGGACATGGCAAATTTTTCTCCTCTATTCGAATCATTAAGGAAATCGATGCAGACAATTTTTATTTAGCATAATGATCCGCAGTCTATTGATACAAATAGAGTAGAAATTGCTCTTTATTTGAACTTAGATATAACACAGTGACTGACTGAAAATTGTATTAAAATACTATTAAGTTAAAGTAAAATAGATTCATTTTAAACACGTCATTCGTGGAAGAGCCGCACTCAAGTGACTAAAGAGCCGCATGTGGCTCGCGAGCCGTAGTTTGCCGACCACGGGACTATATGATTTGAACTTCTTTGAGAAGTCAGAGCAATTAATTTACTACACGATGTGAATTGTAGAGAAAATACTAAAAGTTCCATTTTATAACTTTTTTATGTAGGTCTATATTGAAAATTTAAAGAATACGTTTTGCAGATCTGTGTCAATTATATGCATTGTAAAAATTTCATCGAAATCGGTTGATGCGGGGAAAAAACGACAGACATTGAAAGATGTAAGGATCCTTAGATTTATTCCGTTAAGAGGCTGAAAATCGTGAAAAATTGCCATTTTTACTAACTTTAACCGTTTCTATCTTATTGCAACGTTGACCGATTTTCATGAAATTTTCAGAATATGTTTAACACGTTCTGTGCCACGTTTACCACACTGGCATACTTAATGCGCTAAAAACGTATATTTTATAACAAGTTTAACACTGTGGAATGTATTTCCACCAAAAGAAGGGGGCATTATAAAAAATGCAGTTTAGAACAAAACGCGTAAGTTTGTTCAATTGTCGAGTAAACGCGACTCGGCGCGGAACGTGTTAATTGGTACAGATCTATGAAACGTGCCAGTAAGCAAAATGCTCGATTTTAGACGGGCCTCTGCGTGCGCAGAAGTATCGCTTTCTGCTGGCAGAAAGAGCGGGCAGATATTAGGACAGACCTGCCCTCAAATCTACCCTCGTTTAAGAGGTAAGCACGATCCTGGATTCTGCCTGTGTCGCACTAACACAGACGAGGTATTCTCGTCGGTGGCACTAATATTAGTGTATAACGGCATTCGCCACATTAGTGCGACCGTGCTGTCCTCTTAAACGAGGGCAGATTTGGGGGCAGGCCTGCCCTAACATCTGCCCGCAGCTTGTGCCGGCACACCCTACATAAAGCATAGTTCTGCGTCCGAATAAGTATCGCTTTATGGTGGCAGGGTGCGTTGTCCAAAATCGAGTTTTGACAGCGTAATGCTCGCCATCTGCTGGCATCGTACGATTGCAGGCTGTGCTTGATATCTGCTCGAGGCAGGCCCGGCTGACTGGAGTGTTATCTGCATTTTCCAAATAAGCCCACATAAAAAAAGTTGCAAAATACAGCTTTTAGTAAGGAAAAGCTACCGAAAGGATTTATATGGCAATGCCAGATAGCAGAAAAGAGGGCGAAGAAAGGAAGAGCAATAGGAGGAATAGTGACAGGTGGACGGGAAAATTGGGCAATGGAGGAGGAAATGAAGGAAAGGTGCATCCCGCACCCTGGCAATCCTTGAAACGAGTCTACCTCCTAAAATTTTGTCCGAATACTTACACATCTACGTTGTCTCACAGCAACAGATACAGGAGACCTCAGGCTGTTTGTTTCTCGAGTTCTCGGAGGTGTGACTACTTCTGGTATCACACTTAAGTTTGATGCATTATTAATGTCTTGCATATTTACTCGACTCAAATTAATGGTGGGTTTTGTTATGGTGTGCCCGCTAACCATAGGTTTCACAACTCCTTTAGTCGGTGATTTTGTCGACACCCTTCTATGCGAGTCTCTCCCTAAAATCATTTTCTAATGCTTAATAGCAGCGTTAACATTACCAGCAGAATATGAAATATAACTTCTGAAAAATCTTACTCCCAATGGAACTGTAAGGTGTATTTGTATTGGCAGATGTGTATTCCTGACACATGGAAATTGTACTCGTCAAGTAACCAGTCATTGATACCAACATTTTAAGCATCTCTTTAGAATTATTGGAAATGTTCATTATCACGGCCTGAAGCATATATTAGATATTAACATTGCATTTACAGAATGCTTGTATATACTCACAGTACGTGACCATCTGAGAGTAGAACTATCGCGAGTTACTCTCGAGATTCAAATTCGTCAGTGTGTACGAAAAAATGCTTAGAGAGCGAACAGAAAGTTGAAATTCGCAAATGGACACGTTCAAATTTTTTCTCGGCGAACGACTATCAGCTATACGAACGCCATTCGTATAACTGAGAGTATTCTAGTTAGTTTTCACTACCATTATACGTATACATATACATATGTATACAGTGACACCCACTAATATGACGACGCTCTCAAAAAACCGATAACTTTTTAAATATAAAAAAAGTTGTAAAATACAATTTTTATTATTTTCTCTATAATTCCGACCAATTGCAATCTTCGAAAAAATTTCTTTTCACATCCTGTAGTAAACTAATTGCTCTAGCTTCCCAAAAAAGTTCGAATCGTGTGGTCCAATATTTAAAAAGTTATCGTTTTTTTTTTAGAGAGCGTCCAAATATTAATGAGAGTTGTACATAAATCGAACAACGGGCCGAAAAATATTTATATGTCCACACTGATCTTTTCGATTTCTATGGAAAAATTCATTAACCAAATTATTATTATATATTGTTAAATATATAGAAATTAAACTCCAGGAGTAGTATTGTTTGTACAATATACAGCATTTCCTCTTTTTGGAATATTTCTTTTTTTCTTATTAAGTACATTGCAACAATTGCAGCAAACTTAGGCGCATCAATTCTGTTCATGAGCATTCTTATAATTAGACAGTGGATCTTTATGTTCTAAATGTTCTACCTGTTTTGCAACAAAGTTGATATGTTTAATAGGTTGAAAATAATATAACAGTATTTTTAAATTCTTCTAATATTTCTACTGTTTTAAATTACACTTATTAAGTTTTGTCATAAATGCATAAAGTCCGCTGTCTACTTATATAACTACCGAAATTCATCTGAGAGTTGACTCTCGCGTAAATCTCCGAGAGAAAAAATTTCTGAAGTATGTACTCTCAAATGGACACAAAAATTGAGAGTACGTACCTTTACACAGTAGAACGTCAATTATCCGAACCTCGATTATGGGAACAATTCGATTTTCCATCCACCTCGGTCCCAACTAGTTCGGATAATTGACATCCTATAGTATACAGGATGGTTCACCATGTGGCTCCAACAGGATGATTTTTCTGCTCATTACGAAAGATTAACAAGAAATGCATTAAATCGAATATTTCCGAATCGTTGGATAGGACGAGGTGGTCCCATTCATTTTCCAGCAAAATCACACCTGATTTAACACCCCTCGACTTTCTCTTATGGGGTTACTTGAAAAATAATATGAAAGATCATATCATCACTGAATGCAATAACATACCACCAGTTTTATTACATAATGTAAAACAATCATTACTTTCTCAATTCAGAAAATGTTGCGATGCAAACGGTCGCTATATTCGAACCTTTTCTGTGAATGAAATCATTACATCATTATTATAAGAGTCGTGATTTCATAGCAACACTAAAATCAAAATATTCTCCTTAACTGATGGTTTTTTGATATTAATAGGCTAATACTTTTTTGTAGAGAATATGAAGTTTTATTGATTGGTGCAGGGAAAAACATATGATCCCATTTTTAAAAAAATACCAATTACCTTGGTATCTCTTCTACACAACTTCAAAGTATGCATCTCTCGAAACCACTGAACCTTACATAAATATTCTTTGCTGCGAATAATAATAATTATGAAAATCGAGGTGGTAATATCTGGTGAACCACTCTGTATATTTTACTTACATCTCCAAGAGCGAACAATTTCTGAAGTACTCTCATATGGACACACAAATTGAGAGTACTCTCGAGAGCAACTATCGACAAGAATCTCAGATGGACACGAACCTTTGTACGGTAGATCAGGCCTGGGCAACGCTGGCCCACGGAACAGATGTGGCTACTTTCACCACGTCCACTCTGACATTTTCTTCAACACGAACCCGAAGAGGAGTAGCAGCAACATCTGTTCCGCGGGCCAGCGTCATCCAGGCCTGCAGTAGATCGTCAATTATCCGAACCTCGATTATAGGAACAATTCGATTTTCCAAACCGCCTCGGTCCCAACTAGTTCCGATAATTGACGTCCTACTGTATATATTTTACTTACGTCTCGTTTATTACACGCTGATACTAAATCTTGTACCTCCGCGATCAAAGCAATCTTTTGAGAATATAATAACTGGCACTCCTGTTTTTCTTCGGACAGTGCTTTTGCTAATGAACTGTTGTTTGTCTTTAATTTTTCGCATACTGTAACACACAACGTATTCCACTGTTAACAATCAATTTTACTAGAGAATAGCAATTTCTTAACTATACAGACTTACAGGGAACATACGATTTATATTTCATGATTTGTGCTCTTTTTCTAATGTCCATAACCCTCGTCACTTTCCGATATTTCTTTCTTATCTGCGGCATTTTCTATTTATTATTTGACCTAGAATGAAGAACAATATCCAAAATATATATATATATGGAACTATTTTAATTAATACTCAATGGATATCCCTTGAGTGGTATCGTATTCAATCAGACTATGAAGTATCGCTCTGGGGTCATTCCAAAATTCTATAAAAATTGACAGATACTTTCAGGTATTTTAGATTATGTTGGAAAGAAAGTTCGGAAAGAAAGTTCTTGCGGTTTTTAATTATTAAATTCAAACGCACATATCTCAGCTCAAACAAAACTTTATTAATCAAAATAAAGACTTTTGCCAACGAGAAACAAGCTTTGTTATTCCGGTTGAATAAAAGTCTGGAGTCCTGGAGGTGACAAACTCGTTGAATGTTGTTCCAGCATCTCTCTGCGATTTGAAGCATTTCTTGCGCAAGAAGTTGTCGAGGTGCTTAAAAAAGTGGTTCCAGGACTCCAGAATTTTATTCAACCGGAATAACAAAACTTGTTTCTCGTTGGCAAAAGTGCATTGATTGCAATGGTCTTTACTTTGATTAATAAAGTTTTGTTCAAGCTGAGATATGTGCATTTGAATTTAATAGTTAAAAACCGCAAGAACTTTCTTTCCAACCTAATATTTAACTCTTAGAACCCGAGTGGTAAACTGAAAATTGTAAACTTAAACATGTTGGTATCTAATCAACTACTAAACATTTAAGTATTGTATGAGGTATTATATATAAAAAGATAATATATTAATAGAATGGAATTATATTCTAGGTTGGAAGAAATGTTTAATTTTCGAATTAAAATAGATCCGAGTGTAAAGGGTTATAACAAATAATCCAAATAATCCAAATTTTGTAAAGAATTCGACGAAACTTGATATTTGCAATTATCGTGCAAAATAATCGCGAAACGTGTACAAAAACTTTGTTGTGGTCATTCCAGTGTTGAATACTAAAACATTGTTGTTCTGGATGTTTTATACACATATATGATAAAATAAAAAGAATACTATAAAGTTAAAAAAAAGAAATGAAATAAAATTGTATAAAATACAATATTATCAGAAATATAAGAAGAATGTGCAACTTTGATACATACCTTCTCTAAATAATATTTACGACTAGACTTCCTTTGATATTGTAATTTTAAGGTACGTTGTTAAAATCCTATTTTTATCGTACTTATAGCCTACCAACAACTGCTTAACCAGCTTTTAATATAGTACAACCACACAATTTATTTCACACCGAAAGGAACAGTATATTTCCGCCATTGCAAAAGCATGAACTTCACAACTAAATAGAATGATAAATAGTATCACAGACGAGGTTGTGATAATATATTGCCATTGGCGTCCCTATTTATATTAGTGTTATCTACATATACAGCTACGTACCTATATGTATAATACTTTTCATAACATTTTGCATGAAGACAGTCTAATTAGAATTAAATTCCTTTACAAGCAATTCAATAAACTCTTGTACGATATTCATCAATTTGACAAAACAATATGAATTTTTACTTTTAAACCTCAAACAATGATTTTTTTGTATCTACAATTGCTCGGAATTCAAATTGTAGGATTTGCCGGCTACGGTTTTTCTATCATATTTAGAGCAGTAGCAGTTAGCAGTGTTGGGATATTGGGCGGGATGGCGGGTTGCACTGTTGCACGGGTCACCTTTTCTCGCGCATGCGCGGCGATTTTAACGTCAGTAAAGTATGATTCTCGAGAAAATGTGGCACCTTGAGCGCCCGCAGAATTTTAAGAAATTGATATGATTTGATTATAAAAAACGAATGTATGATAAGTGTACTTCTGTATATTTTGTAACTCGTAGGACACGTCCAGGAGTCTTTTTATTCGGAACAGATTGTTTCGGTACATTCCCGCTGATATAGCTGCCTCAGGGCTCTGCTACATCATCGCCTCATCATAGATACGTTACTGTTTTGGACGTGCATGCGCGAGAAAAATTGTACCCGCTGGCATCCACTGATATTGGTCGATTCCTTCATCCATATGTCCATATTGACCTTTTGATTTTTTTTTGGTTCCCAATGCTAAAATAATCGCCAAACAGGCTTTCTCTTTAGAAGACATTGCGACTTCTTGGTTATAAAAAATTTTGTCATTCAATACTGTCAGTCTGACTGATAGGTGCTGATAGGGTCCTTCGTGATTGAAGTCAGGATCAGTCAGGATTGACAGTCTGACTGTCCAATCCATAGACATATATGGATATAATATATAATATAATATAATAAATATATATATATATATAATATATATTATGTCTATGGTTCAATCAGACTGTCATTCCTGATTGACCGTGTAGGGTCCGCTTTACAATTCTTTATGCAACAAATGTACACCTTTTTCCGAATCTTTACGAAATAATGAATAAATATACTTGTATTATATGTACAGCGTGACCCGTTGATCACGCGAACATAGTTACGATAGCGTACCGCAATATAGGTTCGATTAATGGCGCTGAGAGGGAAATTTGAATATAAAGCATAACGTTTAGGTCAAAGCCGCGTATTTCATATACATATACATATTCTTTATTCGGGCACGATAGCTTGGGCTTAGAATAAGTAGGGAAACAAGAGGTTTCCACAGAGATCCTTGACGAAACCAGATGGGCGAGACTAATCGAGGAATTTAGGTAAAGTCATGTAACTCTTGGAGGAGCTTCTCCAATTTCGCATAAATAGGCAGTCGAAGTCTAGAATCGGTCAAGGACGGGAAGTCGTAAATTCTCAGTCAAGGACCTCTTGGAACTCCCTCGGACCTCTCTCTCGCTCGGTCCCACGACCCTTGATTTGACGGGCCTTCACCCTCGCGTGTACTCCACTCTCGTGCGCGCGCTATTGAGGCACCTCCACCACCAATCACCATCGAGCAGCAACCGAAGACGAGCCACCCGACGAATCAACGTCCAGCTGGAAGATCCGAATTTTCCTATTGGCTAAGGAAATGGATGCTGGAAGAAGATAAAACTTCAGGACGAGGCAAATACAAGGCAGATAGAATTCTCAGAGCTTACAATTAGAGTCAACAACGAGTACACTATTAAATAAAGTCTATATTTATTTTTCTTTACATTACATTGTTCAAAGTTATTTTCTGCAAACCTTCCACGAGCAGAGTGCTTCAGCGCTCCACGGGCACCCGAACTGCCTGCACCCTGCTGCACCCGAACCCAGCAAATTCCCTAATCCCACCACACTGCGACGTAACACCACGCCACACCACGCACGTAACACTTTATATCGCTATCGATCATTTTGAATTATCTTGTGACGCGACTTGTGGGCACCAGATAATCTGTTATCTTGGAACACTGCCGAAACGCTTCCTTTTCCATCAGTTCATATTCAAATAAACTATTATAAACCAGCCGTTCTTCCGTGATGTCGTGACCAACGAACAGCATTTGACTTTTATTATATAGATTAGAAATCGCATGCGTCATCTTGCGGAAATATTTATGTATTCTTGTCCAACACAAAATATTAGATGTATAATTCGTTTTAGATATGTAAACACGTTCAATTACACGTATGAAATAATGTAAGTTATTTTTTATAAACATTCTATTCATAACATGTTGTCGCGTTTTCCAACGATTCTAATTTTTCGAATATGAACTATATATATACATACATACAGGGTGTCCCAAAATTCGTGAAAATCCCGAAAGGGGGTGGTTCCTGAGACCATTCTAAGAGACATTTTCCTTTGCACCAAAGTCAACTGCGGCTTTGTTTAGGAGTTATTAACGAAAAACACGGACCAATCAGAGCGCGCTCTGGCCCGGCGCGCCAAGCCGCGCCGGCAAGCGAGTGTTGCGGTACGCCGTGACATCGCATCGTGACGGCGCGGCGGCCCAGGGCGCGCTCTGATTGGTCCGTGTTTTTCGTTAATAACTCCTAAACAAAGCCGCAGTTGACTTTGGTGCAAAGGAAAATGTCTCTTAGAATGGTCTCAGGAACCACCCCCTTTCGGGATTTTCACGAATTTTGGGACACCCTGTATATATGTATTTATACAGAATACTATCTTCTGACTATCTTCGAAAAACGGCAACGCTGTATATATATGTAGGATGATAAGCAAAATGATGGACATGCATTCGATTCTAGTATATTTTATACCTGGGCGAAAACACCGCTGGAATGTAACACCTGCATAATCTGTCCACGTCAGTCTACATGACTCCTGTAACATAACCTGAAATTTCTGATCCGGCATACAGTCTTGCCAATGATCAAGCCACTCGATTCTATGTCAGTTTGTGTGCATGTACCTCCCCAATTGTAAACAAGGTATATTAAACATTTGTTTGCGCTTCGCTATATTCTTAATCCGAGTGTCAATATAATAATATCGAGTATAATAACAGAGAGATCGTTCATTCGCCCGCTATGTTCTAATATATGTACAACTATGTAAATATACGTGTGTGTATTCATTGTTCATAGAATAACATTGCAAAATGAATTGGACTTTTTGGCTGTTTATAATCGGATCCTTCGGCTGTAATTATGTACACGCTCAGGTTCAAAGGGTTCCACCAGGTGTGTCACCTCAACACTATCAACAAGTGAGTTTTATTGTCTGAATCGTTAAACATATGGTTACTATTTACGAAAGCATTGCTCAAATGTATTCTATTCTTTTTGACTGTTTCGCGGAAAACATCGTTGAACAATTGTTACCTTCGAATTATATAAGTACAATATTTTCCTTAATTGTTTATTCGGACTGCATTTTGTTTGTTTTAGCCTGTTCAACAAGTCCATCAAGTTCCACAACACATGCCACAACAACAACAGGTAAATTCCACAACAACAAGTAAACTCGTGTGGTAATTCAAAAGATTATAGCAATCGTTTAACACCTACTTTTCAACAATTGTATGTTCTCTGCATATAATATACTATACTATACAATATACTATAATATACAGTAGCGGACAAAAGTTTAAGACCGCTCTAAAGAAGACGATAACTTTTTAAATATTGGATCACATGATTTGAACTTTTTTGGGAAGCTAGAGCAATTAGTTTACTAAAGGATGTCAAAAGAAATTTTTTCAAAAATTGCAATTAATCGGAATTGTAGAAAAAATACTAAAAGTTGCATTTCAAAACTTTTTTATGTGGGCCCATATTGAAAATTTAAAAAATACATTTTGTAGATCTGTGTGAATTAAACATATTCTGAAAATTTCGTCGAAAACGGTCGACGTTGCAATGAGCTACACACGTTCAAAGATGGTAAAAATTGCAGATTTTCACGATTTTTGGCAATAAATTTCGAAGTTCAAAGCTTCGATTTGAATCCTCTAATAATTTATTACTGAGATTCGAATTTCGAAGCTTCAAAAGTTTGATTCTCATCACTGGAGTGCGAATCTTTATGCAAAATAAAAATTGTCTGCATCGATTGCAAGGAATAGAAACTAAATTGAATGTTATTCTTTTCCTTAATGATTTTAGTAGAGAAGAAATCATATATTGTTATCTTCAATTTTTTTAATTTTCCAACGATTTTGAATTTCATCTACTCGATTCTGCTATAAATGCATAAAGATCCGCAGTCTACTCACCACCTTCGAAGTTTCTGAAATCAATGCTTCGAAATTTGAAGCTTCGAAGGAAAGTAAAAGCCCTAGTTACCACTTTACCTACCGGAAGCCTATTAATAGGATTTTAAATAGTTGTGCTATACCAAAAGAAAGCATAGAAATTTTCTTTTACATTGCAATCTTAAATGAAACTGTTAGATGACGTTATTGAGGATGACTTGTTAGTTCACAACGAAAATTGCTGTTGCTATAAAAGATTCCATTAAAAAGTGATTAGCCATGTACCACAAATTTTTCAAAATTATGCAATAATCACCGGTCAGTAATGTGTTAAAATAGCTTCGAGTGCAAACGGTTAATCTTGTAATTATAACACGTACGAAGTGTTTATATTCTGAAATTTCCATAGTACCAGCAACCACAAGGACAGATGCCCATGCATCAGGTTCCTGTTCAACAAGTACCTGTACAGCAACATATGCCAACCCATCAAGTACCAGTTCAACAAGGACACCATGACCATCCACAGCAAATACTTAACGCTGCCAACATAGTTCACGAGAAAGAGTATGTTCATATAATTTCGATATATTGTATTCTGCTATGAAATATTTCTGCCTTTCGATTGTTTGACAAACTTTCTTCTTCTGCAGTCATATCCAAGAACATATGGAAGTTCCACTAGATACTAGTAAAATGACGGAACAAGAGCTACAGTTCCATTACTTTAAGATGCACGATGCCGATAACAATAATAAGTTAGACGGTTGCGAACTTATCAAGTCCTTGATTCATTGGCACGGTATATATTTATTTGCTTATAATCTGTTAAAATACAATTTAACGCTACGGCAATTATACGTAAAAAAAATATTTCGTATTTAGAGCAAGGTAGGGAAGCAGGAGGAGCCCACCCTGGAGAGAAACTGTTCAAAGATGAAGAATTGGTTACGGTGATAGACCCAATACTTTCAGTGGATGACAACAACAATGACGGGTACATAGATTATCCTGAATTCATACAATCACAGCAAAATGCAGCAGCTACGAATCGTCAGTAGTTGCATCGAAGAGTGTGACATTAAATGGAATTAAATAATATTTTTACTTCATTCTGAACAAACGTACAGTTACATTTATAAACGTCTCATAATTTCCGGCTGCTACAGTGTAAGTAATTATATGGACTTTTTTTACTTGTTACAGAATTGCAATTATTTTGGTTTTTTTCTTAATTTCTTTTTTTCAAATAAAAACAAATTTACAAATTCATCATTTATTTCAAAGTTACATACATTTCTCTTTCGTGTTCTGTCGAAATAAATTTGTTTTCTACCATTCCAACTACTATTTTTCCTGACATGCATTATTTATATCTGGAAAAATAGTACTGTAATATTTATAAGAAAAATAATTGTAATGATAGTTGACTAAGACAACACTTGTAATTAATATCTGGCACGTTAGTATTCATGTGTTATACATTAAAGATAATTGATTTTTACATGAGACATAGGTTTTTTAATAACAATCTACTACTTTTGTGATACAAAACTTGTAATAATTAATAAAACAACAGTTTAATTGTTCGTAAAATTTTATAATTTTTGAATCATGCTCTTCGAAGACAATTTATAATAACTTTAAGATTTTTAATAAATTGTTTTTATTCTGCTAGAAGAGTTGACGTATGCGATTGCAGTATAATAAATATTTCCTAGATTTTCGTAGCGTTTCGTAGCGTAATATTATACGATATTTATACCGCCTTGGACTACCTACAATGTATCAGAATGTGTTTGATATAGTAATTGAAATCATGGTTTGGCTTTTGAGAATCCTCAACAGGGACGTGTATCGTATCATTGTAAAAATGATATACATACAAATATAGTTTTTCTTTTACGAACGTTAATCGTTTTCCTTATGTAATGCCACAGAAAGTTATATGTGCATTCGTATTTTATTGAATGAATGAAAAATTTCTATCTGAAACTAAAATTCGACAGTGCAGAAAAGTATAAATTAGTCGAACAAAAATAGATTTTATAAAACATGTTTAATATTTTTCTTTCGGAATATATAAATTTAACAGAATATATAAATTTTATAGTACATTCTCATAAAGTTTTTTACAATTATACTTACATAACATGTATTATACACATATCAACAGTTTCACCAAGATATGTACCAAATTGGTATTTTGATATCAATCGTAAGTCAGATGTCGAATTGAAATGATTACAATAAAAGGTATTACTAAAATCCTTCAGTTAAATCAAAATATACTTACTTAAAGATACATTCCGTTAACTAAATAGTCCGCATCGTGAGCATACGGTCCATGACGTTTTCCACGTCTACGAACTACTCGTAGGCGGCATACTATTAACGTAGCTGTGATCGCTGTTATCGCAAGACCCAAAGCTAACGATATAACAGCCCCTCTAGGTCTTAAAATTATAATTTCATTCACTTGTCTCAGAGGTTCTACCATTACGATATCTTTCCCATGCTCTTTGTTGTGATCTTTGATCACTATTACATTTTTGTGTTCTGTACAGAAAAAAATACATGAGTAAAAGAAGCACTGTGGGTCATTCCATGTCAAATCGATCACTTTTTGCAGGCACCATCGTCGATTTTGTTCTAAATGAAATATGTTGAAGTCCATGCGAAGTTAGAGGGGGGTTTACATTTTTTTAGAAATGGCCGGCCTTCAAAGTTTTCAATTTTTGCCCATTTTGGCGAAAACGGGCCTCACTTACGAATTTATATTTCACGAACTGTTTGTTCGATTGAACTACATTTTTTTTTGTTTTATTCAGAAAGGATTGGGCTATTACAAAATAATTTTTTCAGGTATAAATAGGGTTATTTAGTCGTATACAGTCTGCTGGTATTTTCTTGAGACCAGCGATATAGACAACGGACTATAATATCCGTGCGCCCGACTCGTCTGTACCTGAAACGGGGGTACACGGCGTCCTTTACCTGCTCATTGTGACGCTAATTTTTGTGGCTCCATCTTTTTCAAGGGCTCATTTTAAAGGGGAAACTTCAAGGAATATAACCATATCTTTTTCAACATTTAAATCACTCCGGCCCCTCATCGAAAAAAAACGAAAAGAAAGAATTTGTTTAAATTTTTCGACATTATAAAGTTGATTTTCGAGGTTGAAAAATTTATTTTGTAATAGCCCAATCCTTTCTGAATAAAACAAAAAAATGTAGTTCAATCGAACAAACAGTTCCTGAGATAAAAATTCGTAAGTGAGGCGCGTTTTCGCCAACATGGGTTAAAATTGAAAACCTTGAAGGCCTGCCATTTCTAAAAAAAATTCGAAACCGGCAAAATGATGACTTAAACCCCCCTCTAATTTCGCATGGACTACAACATATTTCATTTAGAACAAAATCGACGATGGTGCCTGCAAAAAGTGATCGATTTGGCAGGGAATGGCCCTGTGAGATTTCTAATGGATCGCAATATTATTATGCACCTTTAGGTTCCGCTGCTTGAACATGATTTTGCTTCGGAGTTTCTTTGTTTAATACATTTTGTTTATTGTTATTCTGATCAACTTCTTTCTGATGCGCAAGGTGCTTCTCTCCTTGCTGATCGACTTTCTTCATTTCCTTTGTTTTTAGTGGAAAGTCTGTTTGCTCGTGCGATACCTAAAATAATATGTATATTGCATTGGTACTACTATATGGAAAAAGATGATTTGGAGATGGAAAGGAAAGGTGCTGGAGGAAGTGAGCGAGTATAAATACCTAGGGTATGTAATTACGAGAGATGGGGGACAGAAGAAACACGTGGAGGACAGGATTAGGAAGGGGGCGGCGGTAATGAGGCAGGTGTGGGGGATTGGGAAGAGAAGGTTTGGGAAGGAAGATCTAGCTGTTTGACAAGCTGGTGTGGTCGGTGATCAGCTAATACGGGGTGGAAATATGGGGATGGAAGGTGAGGTAAGGGCTGGAAAGAATGCAGGAGAGGTATCTGAGATGGGTGCTAGGGGTAGAGAGGTGTACGCCAGAGTACATGGTTAGGGAAGAGCTGCAGAGGGAGTTGTTACGGGGGAGAGCGGGGTTAAGGGCATGGGGTTTTGAAAAGAAATTGAGGGAGGGCAAAGGGGGGGAGTTGGCAAGACTATGTTGGGAGGAGGTAAGGGGAAGGAGGGTGGGATGTGTGGATGGGTGGGAGAAGGAGAAATAGGGTTTCTGGGAAGAGAGGGGAGGACAGCAGAGGAGGCGGAAGAAATGATGGAGGAAAGGAGGGAGATTGTGAGTGGGGAGATCGTGGTACATACTACTATAATTAGACTGCGGCTCTTTTTATGCAAAATAAAAATTGTCTGCATCGATTGCAAAAAATAGAAACCAAATTGCATGCTTTTTTTTCCCTTAATGATTTTAATGGAGGAGAAATCGTATATTGACATATCTTCAATTTTTTAAATTCTCCAACAATTTATAATTTCATCTACTCAACTTTTCTATAAATGCATAACGATCAGCAGTCTAACCATAATACTCGATAAAACGGAAATAAACTTACATCGCAAGGTGGTGTAGTTGTAATAATTATGTTCCCCTCAGCTTCGTGTATCTGTTTTTGTTGTACATTTGGTAGCGGAGACGGGGAAGGAAACACTTGAGTATTTTGCCACAAATCTCTATTCGATGATACCAAATGTGGTGTATACGGATGTCTTGAGTCTAACAAGGCGCCACTGGAAAATGTTTTAATATATAATTATACAAACAATTTGTCAACACTTCTGTCCGCTTCTACAGGGTGTACCAGATAAAGTGTTACAAGCTGTTTTAACTTAATTTTTTTTTTATTAAATGATTACGGAGGGCTAATATTTTAGTATGTATTAAATTTTTTTGAGGTAATTCTTTGGGGTAGAAAAGGGAGCCCCAACATTTTTTAGATGGAAAGTATTATTGATTGTTTGTTATTGTGATACTTCATTAAACCCAATAGCATTTACTTGAACGGTTTTTTTTTATTGCGCACAGTTACAAAGTTAGTTTCAGGGTGTTTCACAATTATATGACGT
This sequence comes from Lasioglossum baleicum, assembly GCF_051020765.1. Classification (NCBI taxonomy): domain Eukaryota; kingdom Metazoa; phylum Arthropoda; class Insecta; order Hymenoptera; family Halictidae; genus Lasioglossum; species Lasioglossum baleicum. Next base: position 8,988,934 of record NC_134947.1, on the reverse strand, counting down.
GACCACTATAGCGTGATTCTGCACCTCTGGAATGGTGGAAATCTGTTACAAAAATGGACAGTAAAATTGACCTTAACATTGAATGCCAAGATCAAAATTGTTTTTTATTTCATTGTATAGTACTCATTGTACTATAAAAATTGTAAAAATTGTAAAAATCTTGAAGAAACTCCTATAACGGTTGGATCGATACCTATAGTTTCTTTGAGACTTTTGTTCGTCGCGATGAGTACTATAGGATGCAATAAACAAAAGAACAATTTTGATCTTGGGATTCAATGTTAAGGTAAATTTTGCGGTACATTTTTATAACAAACACCTATCTAGAGGTGTAGAATGAAGTGATTGCGACATGTAATTTTAAAACACCCTGTACAGTGGCTCCCACTAATATTCCGACAATCTTAAAAAGGCGACAATTTTTTAAATATTGGACCATATGATTTGAAATTTTCTGGGAAATTAGAACAATTGGTTTACTACACGGCATGATGAAAATTTTAAAAAAATTGCAAGTTGTCGGAATTGCAGAAAAATACTAAAAGTTGTATTTTGCAACCTTTTTATGTCGGCTTACATGGAAAATTAAGCAAACGCGTTTCGTAAATCTGTATCAATTAAACATATTCTGAAAATTTCATGAAAATCGGTCGACGTTGCAATGAGCTACAAACGTTTAAAGATAGTGAAAATTGCAGTTTTTCACGATTTTCGGCCTCTAACTGCAATAAATGTAAGGATTCTTACATCTTTCCATGTCTAACGTTCTTTTCCGCAACAATCAATTTCGATGAAACTTTCACAAAAAGTGACACAGATCTGCAAAACATATTTTTTAAATGTTCAATATAAACCCACATAAAAAAGTTATAAAATGCAACTTAGTATTTTCTCTACAATTTCAACCAATTGATATTTCTAAAAAAATTTCTTTTCACAGCCTGTAGTAAAATAATTGCTCTGACTCCTCAATAAAATCGTATAGTCCAATATTTAAAAAGTTACCGTTCTTCTGTACATACAACTTGGTAAAATGCAACGACGACTTCTGGAAAGATTTTGTCAACAGTGTTACTCTTGTTTAGATTTTAAACATATAATAAAACGTTGTATGTGATAATATTATGATATTTTTCGCAACAAATTGTTCTTTGTAACTCTGTAACTATGTGCAATAAAAAAAAGTTCAAGTAAATGCTATTGAGTTTAATGAGAGAGCTATCACAATAACAAAAAATCAATAATACTTTCCATTTCAAAAATGTTGGGGCTCCCTTTTCTCCCCCAAAGAATTACCTCAAAAAATACTTAATACATACTAAAATATTAGCTATATTAGCTATATTACTAAAATATAATATATCTTCATTAGATTCTGAGAAAACAGCTTGTAACACTTTATCTAGAACACCCTGTGTATTATTATAACATCTTACTTATCGGCTTCTTTTTCGCCTATAACACCTGATCCCATGTGATTGAAAATATGCGGTTGATTTTCTAGAAGACAATATATCTATAATGTAATTTTAGGTTTTTTAATAATATGGTTGTATTGACTGAAGTTACGAAAAGAATTTGTCTACAAAAATTATTCGGTGTGAAGGGAACAATCATGTGATGTAATATTTTTAAGAACTCGAACGGTGGAGGAGGAAATTTCAAAGTCAAATTGATTTTTTTAAATCGAACCATATATTTCTTTTGTCATAACACGGTAGCATTTTCCGAGACGAATTCAACGACATATCACATTATGTTATTTACTGTTAAAAAACATTCGAAATTACCGGCTATTAGCTAGACGCTGTAAAGAAAGATCGACCTTCTTGTAATTTGTTCTTGTTGTTTGTTAGATATGTCGTTGAATTCGTCTCGGAAAATGCTACCGTATTATGATAAAAATGTATATGGTTCCCTTTATCAAAAATTAATTTGATTTTGAAATTTCCTCCTCCAACATTCGAGTCCTGAAAAAAATTACTTCATATCATTGTTTCCTTCACATCGAACAATTTTTGTAAACAAATTATTTTCGTAACTTCAGTGCGTCACGAGATATTTCCGTTTTCAGATAAACGAAACACCCTGTACAAATGCTTGACTTACGTTCGTACGAATTTATATTATTCGGTTCATGAAAAGAATTATACATGTCTTTGTTTTGTTCATATAAGGGTTGATGATAATCCCACTGATACCCTGGAGCGCCGTATATTTTAGGCAGTGGACCTTCCAGCTGTCGCGCTGGATATAAAAGAGGCGGTTGTTGTGGTATCATTGGATGGGCTATGTTAGATAGTGACTCCCATGACTTAGGATTAACTTCTGGAGCACGAGCATACAATGGTGCAAGAGACTTTTGTTGATCCACTCCCGGATACTTTAGAACGTCAATTGGCAAAAGTGATTGTGGTGGTTGAGGCCTTTGCATTAAAGGAGGAGGTATTGTTGGTTTCTCTGTTGGACATAGATCTGCAGCTTCGTCAGATCCATCTGCGCATTGTGGGATACCATCGCACACATTGTACACCGCAATACAATCTCCAGATGTTCTACATTCATATTGATTGATGCGGCTGCAAGCTATTATATGAAATAATATGTTACTATTCGTTCGTGTTTGTTGTTATTGGATAATTTTCTAATTAACAGGTACCTTGTTTAGTAAGTTGCGTCGTCAATGATAATTTTGGTGCCAAAGTTGCAATTAATTTCATAGATGGTTCAGTGTAGGAATATTCCATTGGTGCAGGTTCTGCTAGGTTTCTGTTTATACCAAATTTATGCGCATATATCAGTTGTATTTAGAATTTGTTGATATATGTGTCCATAATTATGAATGTGGTCTAAGTCATATACAGTAGCGGACAAAAGTTTAATACCACTCTCACGAAGACGGTAATTTTTTTAATATTGTACTATACGATTTGAACTTTTTTGGAAAGCTAGAGCAATTAGTTTACTAAAGGATGTGAAAAGAAATTTTTTCAAAAATTGCAATTGATCGGAATTGTTGAAAAAATAGTAAAAGTTGAATTTTTAACTTTTTGTTGTGGGCCTATATCGAAAATTTAAAAAATACGTTTTGTAGATCTGTGTGAATTAAACATATTCTGAAAATTTCGTCAAAACGTTTAAAGATGGTACAAATTGCAGATTTTCAAGATTTATTGCTGAAAATCTAAAAACTCAACTTTTAGTATTTTTTCAACAATTCCGATCAATTGCAATTTTTGAAAAAATTTCTTTTCACATCCTTTAGTAAACTAATTGCTCTAGCTTTCCAAAAAAGTTCAAATCATTTAGTACAATATTAAAAAAGTTATCGTCTTCTTTATTAGAGCGGTCTTAAGCTTTTGTCCGCTACTGTATTTCTTGTTTCGAGATATTTAAAAAGTATTTTGATTAGTGTAACATTCTAACTATTGAAATGGCAAATTCAAATATTATAATATGTTGACCTTCAAATGACCTTTGATGGAGCTATACTTCAAGCAGCATAACTTAACGTACGAAGACCATGTTCATGCTTACCGTACTCTACCAGGGTTCCGTTGATGTAAACACTGAAATATTGTTGAAATGTTGTATTTGATCGTTGAATAATGTGATATTGTAACCGTCAACTGCAAATATAGACAAAATGCAGTGCAAGCTCAATTATAATATGCAAGAACATATTCTGATCGGAGAGAGCATAGCGTTCAAACTATCAGAAGCGTCTTGAAGCTCTTTCGAGAAAGTGGAAGTGTAGAGAAGAAAAAACGTGTACGAAATAAACCAAAAACAAATGTAAACAATGAAACAGAATGTTTACATCAACGGAACCCTTTGTTTTTGCTCCCTAAGGGATTTCTTCCTCCCTTACTATCTCGGGATGTCGGTACAGCCCCTTTCTTCGATTCGCTTACCGACATCTTATCCCGAGTTGGGCCATAGCCTGTTCTTGGCTTTACTGATGTTATTCTTTATTTTGTTAGTGTTCCAGGGATAGTTTTTTTACCGAATCATACTTAGTTAAATATTCTATCACAAACCAGAACTATTTACATATAATTACTAAAACTAATACTCAAATCTTTTCTTTTACCGGTCTTCTTTCCAGGTCTTCGTCTTATCCGTGATGCTATCCGGCTCTGGTTCATCGCTCAACCTCTTCAAGTAAGATAACGGTTATTTATTATATTTTTCTTATTTATCTATATTTTCTTTTTCGAGTTGTCTTTCATGGTCTTCTTTTCCTGCTATAATAACGTTTATGAAGGTGTTCATCTTCTTCCAGTATTCCGGTGAGTGTAGCATACATTCAGTAAATGTATCTACTGTAAAACTTCGATCTAAATAAATAAGTCGATCTCTAATTGTAACCTCTGTTCTGCCCATCGTTCACAGGAGAATACAGCGTGCTCGGCGTCGTCCCGTATGCCTGTACACCACCAGCAACAATCATTAGATGCCCTTTGGATCTTGAAAAGGTAAGCTTTAAAGACCCCGTGTCCCGTTAAGACTTGGATAAGCCTGAAATTTAGAAATCCGAATTTTCATTCTGTCCATATTCTAGGATCTGGGATCAGTCGTGTTTCGTCCATAGTCCTGTGGTTTGCCGATGCCATAAATTGTGCCATCTTCTCCATGATTGTTCCAGAAGGTCCTTTTTAACCATCTCTAGTTGATCATTTTTCCATTGTACAAGATTGTCATCGTCATCTGGATTAGTTAAATATTTTCTAGAGGCCTCGTAAAGAGGTTTACGGTTGGCCAATGTGTATTCCAGAGGTAAGTATCCGGTGATGATACGCAATGAATACCTTCCAACAGATCTGTATGCTCTGGCTACTCTGTTCAATCCTGCGCGTTGAATTCTTGCAAGTCTTCTACAATTACAACGTTTGAATTTAAGGGCAGTCTCTGCCCATACGGGACTACCGTAACACACAATGGATTCTGTAATATTATAATAGAGTCGACATCCGGCATACATTGGTCCGCCAATATTTGTCATTATCCTGGACAATTCTCCGATCACTTTGCTCACGCGTTCCTCTAACATGTCCACACGATAGAAATAATTGTTCATCTTAGTTAGATGTATACCCAAGTACTTGATATTTGGACTTGCTGCAATCATGGTCCCACATCAACGGAACCCTGGTAGAGTACGGTAAGCACGAAGATGGTCTTTGTACGTTAAGTTATGCTTTTTGAAGAATAACTCGTTCGAAGGTCATTTGGAGGCCAACATATTATACATGATTGAATTTGTCTTTTCATTAGCTATAATGTTACACTAATCAAAATCCATTTAAAAGAATGACAATGACCTTGAAATATCGGAAAATATGACCTGGAGAAAAAGAACTTCTCCGTCACAATAGTTGCCCCGCCGAATAACTGTATACTGAACCATTGTATAATCATTACTCACCTAAGAGACTTTAACTCATGCTCTTGTTGTTGTTCCATGTTATATTTAGTACGTACTGCACTACTATAATTTGCATGACTTGTAAATTTACATTTAAAATCATGCAATGGCCCGCATTGGAAAAGATAACAAGATCCGGGTTTCTAAATTGTATGTTACATAAATAACAATTTATTATTAACGGAATGCTAATAAGTAGACAGCAGATTTTATATATTTTTGTAATTCGAAAGAGTAAAAACATTAGAAGAATTTAAAAATACTATTATATTATTTTCAACTTATTTAAAATATTATAAGATGGAAAATAAATTTCTGTTTCGCTCCAGTTTGTTGCAATCCAGCTAGACAATTTTTATTTTGCATAAAGATGCAAATGTGTTACTCTTTTATTTGCTTACCAGTAGCTATGTAAATAATTTCATATAGCAGTGCACAGAAAATACTATATGTAAATAGACTGCGGATCTTTATGCATTTATGCTCTCTAAAAATTTTCAAAAACTGCTAGAGTATCAAATTCAACAGAATTTAATACGATTTTTATTTATTTTAGATCTATACAAATACTATTACTTAATTAAGCTATTCTTAAAGTTTGTCTACAAAAATTGAAACTTGCATAAACATCAACGCAGTCTAGTTATAAATAATAATATATTAAGCACTTAATAAACAATGTTGGAAATTGTATGTACCTTTTCTTCAAAAATAAATACATCGCAGCCCACGGTATCACAGCAAAACTTCAGACATTCTTCCTTTGAATCAACCTCTGTCTCATTTAAATACTTAGCACTCCTGTGGAGAGATTCGTACGTCCGAATTATTTTATCTCTGTGTATGTCGAAGCTGTCGAGACACATTGGATAATTGTTCATAACACTAATTCGTTTTTCATTTCTCTTTGTTAACGTTTCACCAGTCACATAGTAAAATATTGTAACAAAATGGAAAAGGATTCGCACAACTTCGTGAAACATCATCCTCACAACTTACGGTAAAACTGGGTAAAACCGCGCATGCTTTTCGAGATTCCCGTTTATTAATCAATAACTTGAAGTATTATCTTATTACTTACCCAGTCAGCCAGGCCTGCCTCGAGCAGATATCGAGCATAGCCTGCAATCGTAAGATGCCAGCAGATGCATCAGAACGCGCTCGAAGCTCAGGATGCTCGGAATCTGCTCGATTTTGGACAGCACACCCTGCCAGCATAAAGCGATCCTTATTCGGACCTATTCGGACTTTGGTTGGATTCGAATCAGTGATGCCAGAAATGCGCAAGATTTTATGCGCATGCGCGACAAACAGTAACGTACGTGTATCTATGATGAGGCAGTGTTCCGATATCGACCAAGATTTTTCGTGCGATGGATGACCGCTGGTGGCGCTTTCAGCCTCAGTAAAGTAAGATTCGCGATAAAATGGGGTACCTTGAGCAGCCCGCATAATTTGAAAAGATTTGTATGATTTGATTCTGAAAAATGAATGTATAACATGTGCATTTGTGTATATTTTGTAACTTGTAGGATACGTCCTGAAGTTTTTTTGTCCGGAACAGATTGTTTCGGTACTTCCACGTCGATATAACTGTCTCAAGGCGCAGGGCGCATCGGGCGCAAGGCTCCACTACCTCGTCATCATAGATACGTTACTGTTTTTTCCGCGCAGCGCCACTAGCGGCCATCCATCGTATGAAAAATTTTGGACGATATCGGAACACTGTGATTGACTGTGATGAGGTAGCAGAGCCCTGAGCAGTGCTGAGGGTAACGATTTTCTTTTGTAACGGAAGTGGTGTTACGGAACGATGTTGCGGAACGATGTTCGTACGATGGATGGCCGCTAGAGGCGCTGCGCGGAAAAAACAGTAACGTATCTACATCAATCTACATACTATTGGGTAGCAGAGCGGCCAGAGCCCTGAGGCAGTTATATTGGCAGGAATGTACCGAAATAATCTTACCGCACACAAAGACTCCAGGACGTGTCCTACGAGTTACACAATATATACAAATACACTTGGTATACATTCTTTTTTTAGAATCAAATCATTTAAGGGGGTAGTCTACCCTCGATTTGTAACTAGAAAATACCTAGAATATTACTAGAAAAATGGCTCGAAACATGGGTTTGCTGGTTTTCAGTTAGTGTCCTTATTTGAGCAAATTTTGGACTGAGTGAGGGCTCATTCGAAAGAGGAAGGTTCACCGCAGGGGGCTCTGGTCATGAGGTTAACGAGAATATGTTTATATCTAATAATATTAGTGTCCAAAGTAGAGTAAACATCTAGGAAAAAAAACCAGCAGATTTCAATGCATTTTTCTGTCTCCAAAAGTCTTTTTGGCTGATGGGATGACCAGAGCCCCCTGCGGTGAACCTTCCTCTTTCGAATGAGCCCTCACCCAGCCCAAAATTTGCTCAAATGAGGACACTAACTGAAAACCAGGAAACCCATGTTTTCGACCCAAAATCTAGTAAGATCCTAGTAAATAGCAAATATCTAGCAAATAACTAGAATCTTACTAGATTTTGGGTCGAAAACATGGGTTTCCTGGTTTTCAGTTAGTGTCCTCATTTGAGCAAATTTTGGGCTGGGTGAGGGCTCATTCGAAAGAGGAAGGTTCACCGCAGGGGGCTCTGGTCATCCCATCAGCCAAAAAGACTTTTGGAGACAGAAAAATGCATTGAAATCTGCTGGTTTTTTTTCCTAGATGTTTACTCTACTTTGGACACTAATATTATTAGATATAAACATATTCTCGTTAACCTCATGACCAGAGCCCCCTGCGGTGAACCGTCCTCTTTCGAATGAGCCCTCACCCAGCCCAAAATTTGCTCAAATAAGGACACTAACTGAAAACCAGCAAACCCATATTTTCGACCCAAAATCTAGTAAGATTCTAGGTATTTTCTAGTTACAAATCGAGGGTAGACTAGCCCCTTAAGGGGGTAGTCTACCCTGGATTTGTAACTAGAAAATACCTAGAATATTACTAGAAAAATGGCTCGAAACATGGGTTTGCTGGTTTTCAGTTAGTGTCCTTATTTGAGCAAATTTTGGACTGGGTGAGGGCTCATTCGAAAGAGGAAGGTTCACCGCAGGGGGCTCTGGTCATGAGGTTAACGAGAATATGTTTATATCTAATAATATTAGTGTCCAAAGTAGAGTAAACATCTAGGAAAAAAAACCAGCAGATTTCAATGCATTTTTCTGTCTCCACAAGTCTTTTTGGCTGATGGGATGACCAGAGCCCCCTGCGGTGAACCTTCCTCTTTCGAATGAGCCCTCACCCAGCCCAAAATTTGCTCAAATGAGGACACTAACTGAAAACCAGGAAACCCATGTTTTCGACCCAAAATCTAGTAAGATTCTAGTTATTTGCTAGATATTTGCTATTTACTAGGATCTTACTAGATTTTGGGTCGAAAACATGGGTTTCCTGGTTTTCAGTTAGTGTCCTCATTTGAGCAAATTTTGGGCTGGGTGAGGGCTCATTCGAAAGAGGAAGGTTCACCGCAGGGGGCTCTGGTCATCCCATCAGCCAAAAAGACTTTTGGAGACAGAAAAATGCATTGAAATCTGCTGGTTTTTTTTCCTAGATGTTTACTCTACTTTGGACACTAATATTATTAGATATAAACATATTCTCGTTAACCTCATGACCAGAGCCCCCTGCGGTGAACCTTCCTCTTTCGAATGAGCCCTCACCCAGTCCAAAATTTGCTCAAATAAGGACACTAACTGAAAACCAGCAAACCCATGTTTCGAGCCATTTTTCTAGTAATATTCTAGGTATTTTCTAGTTACAAATCGAGGGTAGACTACCCCCTTAAGGGGGTAGTCTACCCTCGATTTGTAACTAGAAAATTACTAGAATCTTACTAGAAAAATGGCTCGAAACGTGGGTTTGCGCGAATCGGTTGTTTGTCCTTATTTGAGCTAATTGTGGGCTGGGTGAGGGCTCATTCGAAAGAGGAAGGTTCATCACACACGGGTCTGGTCATGATTTTAACGAGATTATGTTTATATCTAATAATATGAGTGTCCAAAGTAGAGTAAAAATCTAGGAAAAAAACCAGCAGATTTCAATGCATTTTTCTGTCTCCAAAAGACTTTTTGACTTATATTATGACCAGACCCGTGTGTGATGAACCATCCTCTCTAGAATGAGCCCTCACCCAGCCCAAAATCTGCTCAAATAAGGACAAACAACCGATTCGCGCAGACCCACTTTTTCGATCGAAAATCTAGTAAGATTCTAGTAAATAGCAAATATCTAGCAAATAACTAGAATCTTACTAGATTTTCGATCGAAAAAGTGGGTCTGCGCGAATCGGTTGTTTGTCCTTATTTGAGCAGATTTTGGGCTGGCTGAGGGCTCATTCTAGAGAGGATGGTTCATCACACACGGGTCTGGTCATAATATAAGTCAAAAAGTCTTTTGGAGACAGAAAAATGCATTGAAATCTGCTGGTTTTTTTCCTAGATTTTTACTCTACTTTGGACACTCATATTATTAGATATAAACATAATCTCGTTAAAATCATGACCAGACCCGTGTGTGATGAACCTTCCTCTTTCGAATGAGCCCTCACCCAGCCCACAATTAGCTCAAATAAGGACAAACAACCGATCCGCGCAGACCCATGTTTCGGACCCAAAATCTAGTAAGATTCTAGTAATTTTCTAGTTACAAATCGAGGGTAGACTAGCCCCTTAAGGGGGTAGTCTACCCTCGATTTGTAACTAGAAAATACCTAGGATATTACTAGATTTTGGGTCGAAAATATGGGTTTCGTACTAAACGTTGTTTGACCTTATTAGAACAAATTGTGGGCTGTGTGAGGGCTCATTCGAAAGAGGAAGGTTAGACGCAGCGCGCTTTTCTCACGAGGTTAACGAGATTATGTTAATAACTAATAATATGATGGCCCAAAGTAGAGAAAAAATCTAGGAAAAAAATCCGCAGATTTCAATGCATTTTCTGTCTCTAAAAGACTTTTTTGGCTTATGAGATGAGAAAAGCGCGCTGCGTTGAACCTTCCTCTTTCGAATGAGCCCTCACACAGCTCAAAATATGCTCGTATAAGGTCAAACAACGTTTAGTTCCGAACCCATTCTTTCTAGTAAGATTCTAGTTATTTGCTAGATATTTGCTATTTACTAGAATCTTACTAGATTTTGGGTCGAAAAAATGGGTTCGGAACTAAACGTTGTTTGACCCTATTAGAACAAATTGTGGGCTGTGTGAGGGCTCATTCGAAAGAGGAAGGTTCAACGCAGCGCGCTTTTCTCATCTCATAAGTCAAAAAAGTCTATTAGAGACAGAAAATGCATTGAAATCTGCGGGATTTTTTCCTAGATTTTTTCTCGACTTTGGGCCATCATATTATTAGTTATTAACATAATCTCGTTAACCTCGTGAGAAAAGCGCGCTGCGTCTATTCTTCCTCTTTCGAATGAGCCCTCACACAGCCCACAATTTGTTCTAATAAGGTCAAACAACGTTTAGTACGAAACCCATATTTTCGACCCAAAATCTAGTAATATCCTAGGTATTTTCTAGTTACAAATCGAGGGTAGACTACCCCCTTAAGGGGGTAGTCTACCCTCGATTTGTAACTAGAAAATTACTAGAATCTTACTAGAAAAATGGCTCGAAACGTGGGTTTGCGCGAATCGGTTGTTTGTCCTTATTTGAGCTAATTGTGGGCTGGGTGAGGGCTCATTCGAAAGAGGAAGGTTCATCACACACGGGTCTGGTCATGATTTTAACGAGATTATGTTTATATCTAATAATATGAGTGTCCAAAGTAGAGTAAAAATCTAGGAAAAAAACCAGCAGATTTCAATGCATTTTTCTGTCTCCAAAAGACTTTTTGACTTATATTATGACCAGACCCGTGTGTGATGAACCATCCTCTCTAGAATGAGCCCTCACCCAGCCCAAAATCTGCTCAAATAAGGACAAACAACCGATTCGCGCAGACCCACTTTTTCGATCGAAAATCTAGTAAGATTCTAGTAAATAGCAAATATCTAGCAAATAACTAGAATCTTACTAGATTTTCGATCGAAAAAGTGGGTCTGCGCGAATCGGTTGTTTGTCCTTATTTGAGCAGATTTTGGGCTGGCTGAGGGCTCATTCTAGAGAGGATGGTTCATCACACACGGGTCTGGTCATAATATAAGTCAAAAAGTCTTTTGGAGACAGAAAAATGCATTGAAATCTGCTGGTTTTTTTCCTAGATTTTTACTCTACTTTGGACACTCATATTATTAGATATAAACATAATCTCGTTAAAATCATGACCAGACCCGTGTGTGATGAACCTTCCTCTTTCGAATGAGCCCTCACCCAGCCCACAATTAGCTCAAATAAGGACAAACAACCGATCCGCGCAGACCCATGTTTCGGACCCAAAATCTAGTAAGATTCTAGTAATTTTCTAGTTACAAATCGAGGGTAGACTAGCCCCTTAAGGGGCTAGTCCACCCTCGATTTGTAACTAGAAAGGAACTAGAATCTTACTAGAAAAATGGCTCGAAACATGGGTTTGCGCGCTGTCGGTTTTCGTCCTTATTTGAGCAAAGTTTGGGCTGAGTGAGGGCTTATTCTAAAGAGGAAGGTTAAACACACTGCGCTCTGGTTACGAGGTTAACGAGATTATGTTTATAACTAATAATATGAGGGCCGAAAGTAGAGAAAAAGTCTAGGAAAATAACCAGCAGATTTCAATGCATTTTTCTGTCTCCAAAAGACTTTATGACTTATGAGATAACCAGAGCGCAGCGCGTTGAACCTTCCTCTTTAGAATGAGCCCTCACCCAGCCCAAACTTTGCTCAAATAAGGACAAAAACCGACAGCGCGCAGACCCACTTTTTCGATCGAAAATCTGGTAAGATTCTAGTTATTTGCTAGATATTTGCTATTTACTAGGATCTTACTAGATTTTCGATCGAAAAAGTGGGTCTGCGCGAATCGGTTGTTTGTCCTTATTTGAGCAGATTTTGGGCTGGGTGAGGGCTCATTCTAGAGAGGATGGTTCATCACACACGGGTCTGGTCATAATATAAGTCAAAAAGTCTTTTCGAGACAGAAAAATGCATTGAAATCTGCTGGTTTTTTTCCTAGATTTTTACTCTACTTTGGACACTCATATTATTAGATATAAACATAATCTCGTTAAAACCATGACCAGACCCGTGTGTGATGAACCTTCCTCTTTCGAATGAGCCCTCACCCAGCCCACAATTAGCTCAAATAAGGACAAACAACCGATTCGCGCAAACCCACGTTTCGAGCCATTTTTCTAGTAAAATTCTAGTAATTTTCTAGTTACAAATCGAGGGTATACTACCCCGGTAGTATACCCTCGATTTGTAACTAGAAAATACCTAGAATCTTACTAGAAAAATGGCTCGAAACATGGGTTTGCGCGCTGTCGGTTTTCGTGCTTATTTCAGAAAATTTTGGGCTGAGTGAGGGCTTATTCTAAAGAGGAAGGTTAAACACACTGCGCCCTGGTTACGAGGTTAACGAGATTATGTTTATAACTAATAATATGAGGGCCCAAAGTAGAGAAAAAATCTAGGAAAAAAAACCAGCACATTTAAATGCATTTTTCTGTCTCCAAAAGACTTTATGACTTATGAGATGACCAGGGCGCAGCGCGTTGAACCTTCCTCTTTAGAATGAGCCCTCACACAGCCCAAACTTTGCTCAAATAAGAACAAAAACCGACAGCGCGCAGACCCACTTTTTCGGACCCAAAATCTATACCCCCTTAAGGGGGTAGTCTACCCTCGATTTGTAACTAGAAAATTACTAGAATCTTACTAGATTTTGGGTCGAAAATATGGGTTTCGTACTAAACGTTGTTTGACCTTATTAGAACAAATTGTGGCCTGTGTGAGGGCTCATTCGAAAGAGGAAGAATAGACGCAGCGCGCTTTTCTCACGAGGTTAACGAGATTATGTTAATAACTAATAATATGATGGCCCAAAGTCGAGAAAAAATCTAGGAAAAAATCCCGCAGATTTCAATGCATTTTCTGTCTCTAATAGACTTTTTTGGCTTATGAGATGAGAAAAGCGCGCTGCGTTGAACCTTCCTCTTTCGAATGAGCCCACACACAGCTCAAAATATGCTCGTATAAGGTCAAACAACGTTTAGTTCCGAACCCATTTTTTCGACCCAAAATCTAGTAAGATTCTAGTAAATAGCAAATATCTAGCAAATAACTAGAATCTTACTAGAAAGAATGGGTTCGGAACTAAACGTTGTTTGACCTTATACGAGCATATTTTGAGCTGTGTGAGGGCTCCTTCTAAAGAGGAAGGTTCAACGCAGCGCGCTTTTCTCATCTCATAAGTCAAAAAAGTCTTTTAGAGACAGAAAATGCATTGAAATCTGCGGGTTTTTTTCCTAGATTTTTTCTCTACTTTGGGCCCTCATATTATTAGTTATTAACATAATCTCGTTAACCTCGTGAGAAAAGCGCGCTGCGTCTAACCTTCCTCTTTCGAATGAGCCCTCACACAGCCCACAATTTGTTCTAATAAGGTCAAACAACGTTTAGTACGAAACCCATATTTTCGACCCAAAATCTAGTAAGATTCTAGTAATTTTCTAGTTACAAATCGAGGGTAGACTAGCCCCTTAAGGGGGTAGTATACCCTCGATTTGTAACTAGAAAATACCTAGAATATTACTAGAAAAATGGCTCGAAACGTGGGTTTGCGCGCTGTCGGTTTTCGTCCTTATTTCAGAAAATTTTGGGCTGAGTGAGGGCTTATTCTAAAGAGGAAGGTTAAACACACTGCGCTCTGGTTACGAGGTTAACGAGATTATGTTTATAACTAATAATATGAGGGCCCAAAGTAGAGAAAAAATCTAGGAAAAAAAACCAGCACATTTCAATGCATTTTTCTGTCCCCAAAAGACTTTTTGACTTATATTATGACCAGACCCGTGTGTGATGAACCATCCTCTTTAGAATGAGCCCTCACCCAGCCCAAAATCTGCTCAAATAAGGACAAACAACCGATTCGCGCAGACCCACTTTTTCGATCGAAAATCTAGTAAGATTCTAGTTATTTGCTAGATATTTGCTATTTACTAGAATCGTACTAGATTTTGGGTCGAAAAAATGGGTTCGGAACTAAACGTTGTTTGACCTTATACGAGCATATTTTGAGCTGGGTGAGGGCTCATTCTAAAGAGGATGGTTCAACGCAGCGCGCTTTTCTCATCTCATATGTCAAAAAAGTCTTTTAGAGACAGAAAATGCATTGAAATCTGCGGGATTTTTTCCTAGATCTTTTCTCTACTTTGGGCCATCATATTATTAGATATAAACATAATCTCGTTAACCTCGTGAGAAAAGCGCGCTGCGTCTAACCTTCCTCTTTCGAATGAGCCCTCACACAGCCCACAATTTGTTCTAATAAGGTCAAACAACGTTCAGTACGAAACCCATTTTTCGACCCCTTTTTCTAGTAATATTCTAGGTATTTTCTAGTTACAAATCGAGGGTATACTACCCCCTAAAGGTGAGCGCATACTAGATGGTCGCGGGAAGGCCGCGGGAAGGCCAAAGCCGCCGATGGACGCCCAAAGCCGCCGATGGACGTCCATGCGGCAAGGGAGCAGGGCTACCTGCTGTGCGTGGCAGAAAAAAAGGTCTCCGTGGGCTCCCCACCTCTTTTAGGGAAAGGGACCTTTCTTTCAGGGAGCCCTGCTCCCTGCTGTGGAGCCGTCGACCCGCTAGAGATTTCTTCCCGCGTGGACGTCCATCGGCGGCTTTGGGCCAGTGATGCCAGAATCGGGGACGCGAGGACGCTTCCCCTCCAGCACAGGTTCCCCCTCTCTGACGGACCGTCCTCGCCGTAGCTTCTGCTGCGCACGCGCTAAACACGAACGTACTGTGGTGAGCTGACGAGAAGATCCCCGAGGGGGCACAGAGGCAAGAGGGGTCTCCAGCTAGCGCCGCCTACCCCCACCTCTGACGGTCCGTACTCGCCGCCTACCCCCACCTCTGACGGTCCCGTACTCGCCGCGTGACCACGCCCTTTCAACTGCTACGTCACACGACGCATAGTAGCAGGATTCCCGTATTTACGGAGGGCTACGATGTTTCACGACTTACAGCCAATATTCAATGCCGTGAATACGAGGATCCTATTGCAGTCATGAAAAGTGACAATTTACACAAGGAGAATGCAAAGCCTTCGCGTCACAGATTTAGTTGAGACTTTACAGAGTTACAGATCTCGTTCCCCTGATTACGAATATACCCCATTATAGGGGCAACTATTCAGTAATTTTCGAGATATTTGCAAATTAAAGTTTTGTGGACGCAACATGTCAGTTTACATAGTTCAATTTTTTACTAAGTAATGGTGTGGCGTAGTGGCAGCGAGCTGAACTGCTATGCCGTGGGCTCGGGTTCGTGTCCCGTCGTAATAACTTTTTTTATACTTTTTTTTTAGCTTTTTACATTAGAGACAGAGAGCGAGAGAGCGGGAGAGAGAGAATTTTATAATAAGAATAGGAAAATAAGAAAGTTTTACGTCATGACAATTTTTCAGCAGTATTCTGAATTTTGTGCCTACGCCGTTGAGTACCCTCACTGAGTACCCTAGGGTACGTCTGATTCCCTCTCTTCGTCACGCGACTCGAGTAGTGGGGATGACTGCGTCGGCCAATAGAACGCTCTAGTCGAAACTGCGTGTGAGCCTAGGCGCCCCCCTCCAAGCCAACCAATCGGGTGCGCATTCTTGCCTACGTCACCGCATTCCTGCCAGGGATCTTCTCGTCAGCTCACCACAGTACTTCTACTCTGCCCGTGTGAGTGCATGCTCGATTGCACGCGCGCTACACAAACAAGCGTACCTCTACCATGTCCGCGTGACTACCTGCTCGACCGAACGCTTCGGCGACGCGTTCCTTCGATTTTCACCAATTTTCATGTTGCCGAAGTTTCGGAAGCACGAGTCGGAAAGTCGGGATCTGGAGACGGCGCGCATTTGAATCCC
This sequence comes from Lasioglossum baleicum, assembly GCF_051020765.1. Taxonomy (NCBI): domain Eukaryota; kingdom Metazoa; phylum Arthropoda; class Insecta; order Hymenoptera; family Halictidae; genus Lasioglossum; species Lasioglossum baleicum. Next base: position 8,972,457 of record NC_134947.1, on the reverse strand, counting down.
GGGACGGCGCGGCGCGGCGCGGTGCACATTTTGCTATAACTTTTGATCTAAAAAAGATATCTTTTGCACGATCTTTTAGAGAAGATCTTGCCGAAAATGTTCCACTTTGTCAGAACATGGACATCCCCGGACATTTTAACTTATCCCTTGTCAAAGGTGAAAAACTTCGACAATTTTCCTTAGTTGATTAAATATTTTTTTTTATAATAAATTATGAACAATGATGTTTAGTTCCTGGTGCGTTCTCAACATAGATATACATTCTTCATATAAAAAAAAATTGGTCACTTAATCTTCAGTAGGTTTTCCAGGACATCATTATGAAGACAAGGAATTTTTTCGGTGATAAATCGTATCTGAAAAAGTTTGATCTTTGAATGTTTATTGTAACGAGAGTTTTTAATAGCTTTAATTAATATTATCGTTTTCGAATGTAATAGACATTTAAGAAACATTGTGCATTCGTTAAAAATCGATATGAGGACTTTGAGTTTTTAGCCCGTGAACAGCTAGAACGTCGATTTTACCCACTGTGCGCCGCGCCGCGCCGCACAGTGGTCGGAAGCAGGAAAAAACCCTAAATTATGAAAGTCGTTATTTCAAATATTGACCACTATTTCCTGATAGGCCATAAACCAATGTATCTTGCTATGAAAATGGATCTATGTTTTTCTCTTTAATAACGGAGAAAAATAGATCTAAAGTAGACCTCTCAGATTCTAGTTGGATTCTTATAGATTTCTAACCACACGCTCGACGTTATTCATTCATTTTTGGGGACATTTATAACCATATATGCTATATATTATAAATGTATATAGTCTCAGCTTATGCCCGATGTTAATAATTTTCGAAAACTCACAACCAAAATAACAATATAAAGCCCGAAAGTAGGATACGTATAATTTCATATTACAGCTGCTTTCTGTAGCTCTACAAAAAAAGCTACACGTTCCTACATTCTCTGAGTGGCATCTTTTGAAAGAAAAAACCATCACACAATAGTCCTGCAAAAATCAGCGCCACGTTTTTCCACGTTTAGCTGATATTAACGTTTAAAGTTTGAGAGCGCATGAAGTTTCAGCAACGAAGCAGGATTCCTGAATAAGTTCGCGGCACTTCGCTAGACGGTTCGAAGGATTATGATCCCTGTACCGAATTGTTATTCTCATAGGAATAAATTCCAACAAAATGATCAATCGCCATGATTATTTCACGTGTATGTAAATACTGTATGTATCCACTTTTTAATTCGAATTAATTTTTAGGATACAGTTACTAATTTTCGAAAGCAAAGTATGGGTATATAAAATAGATACAAAATTTAATTTGAAAACCACTCCGATTACAAAAAATGTAATCATCTAGTGTATTAGAGAAAAATCTGATGTTTTAATGTTCTAACAATAAATGAGTTTTTTGTGGGATACCAATTTTCTTAGCATATTCTTAGAATATGTTTAAATATTTTCTTGCCGGTTCTACAAGTCTAAGATGTTTAACTTTCTGCGTCTCAGCTGTTTGAAAACCATACAAATGTCATTGGAAGTATTTTTTTCTAAATACCATGGATAGAGATATCCGTGCCTATGGGTTCGCTGTCGGAAGAGGCCCAGGAGGGTAGGAATAAAGATTACAGATACTATAGAATACACCACACCAGAAAGTGATCTCGTTTAGCAACAAATGAGTTACACATGCTTTTAATAATTTCGGATCCATACATTAATCTTTTAAGACCAGAACCGAAGACCAAATCACTGCCACTTACTGAACAAGCGCAGTCTCTATTGAAATAGTGTTTATGTATATTATGTAAATATTATTATACTATCAATATAATACTATTCGTTAATAATATTATTGGTAATATAATTTATACAAAATGATATTAAGCTTTTTGTTTAATACTATTTCAAGTTTGTTTGTCTAATACTATTTAAAGTTTGTTTCTTTAATACTATTTGAAGTTTGTTTGTTTAATTCTATTTCTAGTCTGTTTGCTTAATACTATTTCAAGTATTCAATTTTAGTATGCTGAAATAAGAGTTCGTAATGTAATAAACAATATTATGTATAAACAATTATATTAAGTTCATTGTTTAATATTTCGTTTAATAATATGAGAAGTTTGAAGATTGAGAAGCAATAAAAAAAAAGAATTATTCAAAAATATTGAGAATTGCTGAAGTTATGAAGTTTTTTCCATTTTCCCATACGTTCCGACCACTGTGCGCCGTCCCGGGATTCAAATGCGCGCCGTCTCCAGATCCCGATTTTCTGACTCGTGCTTCCGAAACTTCGGCAACATAAAAATTTGTGAAAATCGAAGGAACGCGTCGCCGACGCGTTCGGTCGAGCAGGTAGTCACACGGACGTGGTAGAGGTACGCTTGTTGTGTAGCGCGCGTGCTATCGAGCATGCACTCACACGGGCAGAGTAGAAGTACGTCGTGTGTAGCGCGTGCGCAGCAGAAGCTACGGCGAGGACGGTCCGTCAGAGAGGGGGAACCTGTGCTGGAGGGGAAGCGTCCTCGCGTCCCCGATTCTGGCATGTTCTGGCATCACTGGGCGAGAGGCGAGAGTGGGCAAGAGCAGTGATGAGAGAAAGGATGAGCAGCGGAACCGGGGGTCCAAAGTGTGTGAATGAGTGAAGAAGAATGTGTGAGGAATGAGTGAACGGCGGGCTCTCTCTCTATCGCGTTTAAGTGTAAATTTAAGTTAAGAATGAAGAGATAAGCAAGGTGAAGTTTGTAAGCGGAGCGGAGGTCCGCGTTTGTACCCCGAAATGGGAAATAAAATACTATTATTATTATTATTATTATTATTATTATAGTAAACAGCCTCCAGTTTCTTTGTCGCGTTTTTAATACTTTTTAATGGGGTTTTAACATTTTTTTATCTTATTAGGAATTTATTTTAGTGGTGACCATATTCATCGATAAAAAAAGATAAGTATACGTTACTATTTATATTGAGTCCTACAAGATTGCAATTAGAATTACGATTTTAATTATGTCTACTTTTTCCTTGAACATAGCAACGCGTGGGTATCAGCGGTAATGAAATAGCAGATTCAAGAATGACTTCAAACAAAAGCGAAGTGTATCGTTACATTAATATTTCATTCTGTAAGTACTTTGTACTTATAACTTTAGCTATGTGTTTTTTTTTATGTTGTAGAAAGACAGAGGACCGTTTAAAATCGCGGTAACGTAAAATCAATATTAGCAGATTCAAGAATGACTTCAAAGAAAAGAGAAGTGTATCGTTACATTAATATTTCATTCTGTAAGTACTTTGTACTTATAACTTTAACTATGTGTTTTTTTTATGTTGTAGAAAGACAGAGGACCATTTAAAATCGCGATAACGTAAAATCAATATTAGCAGATTCAAGAATGACTTGAAAGAAAAAAGATAAGTATAAACCATACTATAAAGTTATACATTAATATTTTATTCTATACTTTGCAATCATGACTTTAACTAATTTTTTTTTTTTTGTTATGTTATAGAAAGGCAGGGACCATTTAAAATCGATTTTCGTAACCGGAGATGTATGAAACTTGACAAATGTGTTTGAAATTTGTGTTTTATTTGTCTAGTTTCATACTTAACGACCTGATATATGTAAAATGTCGTTACAATAATTATGTGATTACCAAAATTGTTAGGAGTGATGCACATATGTATATTGAAATATAACGTAAATAAAATATTTTATATTGCATTATCAAGTCTGTACATTATTTTTCTGATTATAAAAATATTCAGTATTACATAATACATCAACAAAGAAGTATGGAAAAAATTGATTTTGATTTTTTAACGATACAATTTATAAAAAATTCTGAGAAAAATTAAGGACAATTGTTTCAATAATATCGGACTAATGAATTTTTATAAAACTGGTATCTCGAAAAGTTCAATACGAAATATGCATTTTCTTCGAATGTTTCGAGATTTTCAATTTTTTTAAACATGTCTGCATAATCTGAAAAATCTGAAAAAAATCTCAATCATGTGTGCTATTAAGTGGAATATTTATAAATTTTTTCGTAATTGTTTATTGAGCATGGTTCGACTAAAAATCAATTTGTGTTGGGGGCCCTCTGGACTACCTTAACTTTAAAAATCAACGAGAAAAATTTTTTAAGAAATACAAAACATATTTTAGGATGAACCATTAAACCCGGTTTTTAAAAAAAAAATTTAGTCCAAATTTCGCTTTGATATCTTTTTTAGATCAAAAGTTATAGCAAAATGTGCACCGCGCCGCGCCGCGCCGTCCCGGGATTCAAATGCGCGCCGTCTCCAAATCCCGACTTTCCGACTCGTGCTTCCGAAACTTCGGCAACATGAAAATTGGTGAAAATCGAAGGAACGCGTCGCCGACGCGTTCGGTCGAGCAGGTAGTCACACGGACATGGTAGAGGTACGCTTGGTGTGTAGCGCGCGTGCAATCGAGCATGCACTCACACGGGCAGAGTAGAAGTACGTTCGTGTGTAGCGCGTGCGCAGCAGAAGCTACGGCGAGGACGGTCCGTCAGAGAGGGGGAACCTGTGCTGGAGGGGAAGCGTCCTCGCGTCCCCGATTCTGGCATCACTGCTTTGGGCGTCCATCGGCGGCTTTGGCCTTCCCGCGGCCTTCCCGCGACCATCTAGTATGCGCTCACCTTTAAGGGGGTAGTCTACCCTCGATTTGTAACTAGAAAGGAACTAGAATCTTACTAGAAAAATGGCTCGAAACATGGGTTTGCGCGCTGTCGGTTTTCGTCCTTATTTGAGCAAAGTTTGGGCTGAGTGAGGGCTTATTCTAAAGAGGAAGGTTAAACACACTGCGCCCTGGTTACGAGGTTAACGAGATTATGTTTATAACTAATAATATGAGGGCCCAAAGTAGAGAAAAAATCTAGGAAAAAAAACCAGCACATTTCAATGCATTTTTCTGTCTCCAAAAGACTTTATGACTTATGAGATGACCAGGGCGCAGCGCGTTGAACCTTCCTCTTTAGAATGAGCCCTCACACAGCCCAAACTTTGCTCAAATAAGGACAAAAACCGACAGCGCGCAGACCCACTTTTTCGATCGAAAATCTGGTAAGATTCTAGTTATTTGCTAGATATTTGCTATTTACTAGGATCTCACTAGATTTTGGGTCCGAAAAAGTGGGTCTGCGCGCTGTCGGTTTTTGTCCTTATTTGAGCAAAGTTTGGGCTGTGTGAGGGCTCATTCTAAAGAGGAAGGTTCAACGCGCTGCGCCCTGGTCATCTCATAAGTCATAAAGTCTTTTGGAGACAGAAAAATGCATTGAAATCTGCTGGTTTTTTTTCCTAGATTTTTTCTCTACTTTGGACACTAATATTATTAGTTATAAACATAATCTCGTTAACCTCGTAACCAGGGCGCAGTGTGTTTAACCTTCCTCTTTAGGATAAGCCCTCACTCAGCCCAAAATTTTCTGAAATAAGGACGAAAACCGACAGCGCGCAAACCCATGTTTCGAGCCATTTTTCTAGTAAGATTCTAGTTCCTTTCTAGTTACAAATCGAGGGTAGACTACCCCCTTAAGGTACTAAACTTTATACCGTAGCTACCTGCAACCGAACATACTCCTTGGTTTCAAATCCTTGCTTTAGTTTATTAAAAGGAAGTAGACTCGTTTTCAGGATTGCAAGGGTGCGGGATTCGCCTCTTATTCTCATCTCTCGATAATAATACAAACACGGGGTTTTTCACTAGTCAAAAACGCTAGATAAAAGATCGATCTAGGACACTATCTGCCTCAAAAGTTCTATTTTTTCGTTTACGAGGCAAATTGGCATTATTCGGCAGCATGTAGCTATGAAAATAGCTTGTATTCTTCCGAATAATGCAAATTACGGTGACGCCTAATGCAAATTTCGCCTCGTAAACGGAAAATAGGACCTTTGACGGAGATGGGGCCCTAGATCGATCTTTTATCTAGCGTTTCTAACTAGTGAGAAACCCCGTGTTTGTATTACTATCGAGAGATGAGAAGAGGCGAATCCCGCACCCTTGCAATCCTGGAAAAAGGCTATACTGGAACTGCAATTACTCGAATTAATATTCGGACGTTCTAAAAAAGACGAGAACTTTTTTAATATTGTACTAAACGATTTGAACTTTTTGGGGGAGCTAGAGCAATTAGTTTACTACAGGATGTGAAAAGAAATTTTTTCAAAAATTGCAATTGATCGGAATTGTATGAAAAAGTACTAAGAGTTGCATTTTACAACTTTTTTATGTGGGCCCATATTGAAAAATTGAAAAATACGCTTTGTAGATCTGTGTCGACTAAACATATTTTGAAAATTTCGTCAAAATCGGTTGACGTTGCAATGAGCTACAAACGTTTAAAGATGGTAAAAATCGCAGATTTTCAGCCTACATCGAAGAATTCTTACATCTTTCAAGGCCTGTCGTTTTTTCCCGCATCAACCGATTTCGATGAAACTTTCACAGTGCACATTATTTACGCAGGCCTACAAAACGTACTTTTTAAATTTTCAATATAGGCCCGCGCGAAAAAGTTGTAAAATGTAACTTTTAGTATTTTCTCTGCAATTCCGACCAAACGCAATTTTTGAAAAAATTTCTTTTCACATCCTGCAGTAAACTAATTGTTCCAGCTCCCCCAAAAAATTCAAATCGTATAGTACAATATTTAAAAAGTTATCATCTTCTTTAGATCGTCCGAATATTAATTCGTGTAACTGTACGTATTAGGGGATAATTAATGTATTATTAGTTTATTGATTTATGTGTAGGTTTACTCTTAATGTAACTGTAAAGAAAATTACGGCAAGGGGGGAAGAACGTAACATTCAATTTGTACATATAGTTTCCATCTCTCTTGCGATCGATGCAGACAATTTTTATTTTGCACAAAGATCCGCAGTCTAGGAAAAATAATATAGATGTAATAGAAATAAATAAAATTTAATATTTTTTTATATCGGGTTTATTATTTCGTTTTCATTCAGAATCGGTATTTGGAATTGTCGGTAAAAAGGAAGACTGCTACATATTTGTACAATGTGTAGAAATTCATTTCACCGACATTACCAACATTACTGACATAACCTCACCGACGGTGCTGCCCTGTATAACGGCATCCGCCGCTCCACACAGACTCCACGAGCTGCCTTCCATCTGGACGGAAGAAGCTGCCCTCTAGATGCTGTGACGGCGGACTTTGTACACCTGTAATCGTTTTTGGAAGCCCACTGGCATGCAACTCCACACTCTTTCTAGATGTACTCCAACCGTTGCTCCGAGCAGCCAATAAGCGGCGTCTGGAACGATACTGCCCTCCAAATTCACTCCACGCTCTGGACTATTCCTGGCAGTTCCAAACAGTGATGCCAGAATCGGGGACGCGAGGACGCTTCCCCTCCAGCACAGGTTCCCCCTCTCTGACGGACCGTCCTCGCCGTAGCTTCTGCTGCGCACGCGCTACACACGAACGTACTTCTACTCTGCCCGTGTGAGTGCATGCTCGATTGCACGCGCGCTACACACCAAGCGTACCTCTACCATGTCCGTGTGACTACCTGCTCGACCGAACGCGTCGGCGACGCGTTCCTTCGATTTTCACCAATTTTCATGTTGCCGAAGTTTCGGAAGCACGAGTCGGAAAGTCGGGATTTGGAGACGGCGCGCATTTGAATCCCGGGACGGCGCGGCGCGGCGCGGTGCACATTTTGCTATAACTTTTGATCTAAAAAAGATATCAAAGCGAAATTTGGACTAAATTTTTTTTTTAAAAACCGGGTTTAATGGTTCATCCTAGAATATGTTTTGTATTTCTTAAAAAATTTTTCTCGTTGATTTTTAAAGTTAAGGTACTCCAGAGGGCCCCCAACACAAATTGATTTTTAGTCGAACCATGCTCAATAAACAATTACGAAAAAATTTATAAATATTCCACTTAATAGCACACATGATTGAGATTTTTTTCAGATTTTTCAGATTATGCAGACATGTTTAAAAAAATTGAAAATCTCGAAACATTCGAAGAAAATGCATATTTCGTATTGAACTTTTCGAGATACCAGTTTTATAAAAATTCATTAGTCCGATATTATTGAAACAATTGTCCTTAATTTTTCTCAGAATTTTTTATAAATTGTATCGTTAAAAAATCAAAATCAATTTTTTCCATACTTCTTTGTTGATGTATTATGTAATACTGAATATTTTTATAATCAGAAAAATAATGTACAGACTTGATAATGCAATATAAAATATTTTATTTACGTTATATTTCAATATACATATGTGCATCACTCCTAACAATTTTGGTAATCACATAATTATTGTAACGACATTTTACATATATCAGGTCGTTAAGTATGAAACTAGACAAATAAAACACAAATTTCAAACACATTTGTCAAGTTTCATACATCTCCGGTTACGAAAATCGATTTTAAATGGTCCCTGCCTTTCTATAACATAACAAAAAAAAAAAAATTAGTTAAAGTCATGATTGCAAAGTATAGAATAAAATATTAATGTATAACTTTATAGTATGGTTTATACTTATCTTTTTTCTTTCAAGTCATTCTTGAATCTGCTAATATTGATTTTACGTTATCGCGATTTTAAATGGTCCTCTGTCTTTCTACAACATAAAAAAAACACATAGTTAAAGTTATAAGTACAAAGTACTTACAGAATGAAATATTAATGTAACGATACACTTCTCTTTTCTTTGAAGTCATTCTTGAATCTGCTAATATTGATTTTACGTTACCGCGATTTTAAACGGTCCTCTGTCTTTCTACAACATAAAAAAAAACACATAGCTAAAGTTATAAGTACAAAGTACTTACAGAATGAAATATTAATGTAACGATACACTTCGCTTTTGTTTGAAGTCATTCTTGAATCTGCTATTTCATTACCGCTGATACCCACGCGTTGCTATGTTCAAGGAAAAAGTAGACATAATTAAAATCGTAATTCTAATTGCAATCTTGTAGGACTCAATATAAATAGTAACGTATACTTATCTTTTTTTATCGATGAATATGGTCACCACTAAAATAAATTCCTAATAAGATAAAAAAATGTTAAAACCCCATTAAAAAGTATTAAAAACGCGACAAAGAAACTGGAGGCTGTTTACTATAATAATAATAATAATAATAATAATAATAGTATTTTATTTCCCATTTCGGGGTACAAACGCGGACCTCCGCTCCGCTTACAAACTTCACCTTGCTTATCTCTTCATTCTTAACTTAAATTTACACTTAAACGCGATAGAGAGAGAGCCCGCCGTTCACTCATTCCTCACACATTCTTCTTCACTCATTCACACACTTTGGACCCCCGGTTCCGCTGCTCATCCTTTCTCTCATCACTGCTCTTGCCCACTCTCGCCTCTCGCCCAGTGATGCCAGAACATGCCAGAATCGGGGACGCGAGGACGCTTCCCCTCCAGCACAGGTTCCCCCTCTCTGACGGACCGTCCTCGCCGTAGCTTCTGCTGCGCACGCGCTACACACGACGTACTTCTACTCTGCCCGTGTGAGTGCATGCTCGATAGCACGCGCGCTACACAACAAGCGTACCTCTACCACGTCCGTGTGACTACCTGCTCGACCGAACGCGTCGGCGACGCGTTCCTTCGATTTTCACAAATTTTTATGTTGCCGAAGTTTCGGAAGCACGAGTCAGAAAATCGGGATCTGGAGACGGCGCGCATTTGAATCCCGGGACGGCGCGGCGCGGCGCACAGTGGGTAAAATCGACGTTCTAGCTGTTCACGGGCTAAAAACTCAAAGTCCTCATATCGATTTTTAACGAATGCACAATGTTTCTTAAATGTCTATTACATTCGAAAACGATAATATTAATTAAAGCTATTAAAAACTCTCGTTACAATAAACATTCAAAGATCAAACTTTTTCAGATACGATTTATCACCGAAAAAATTCCTTGTCTTCATAATGATGTCCTGGAAAACCTACTGAAGATTAAGTGACCAATTTTTTTTTATATGAAGAATGTATATCTATGTTGAGAACGCACCAGGAACTAAACATCATTGTTCATAATTTATTATAAAAAAAAATATTTAATCAACTAAGGAAAATTGTCGAAGTTTTTCACCTTTGACAAGGGATAAGTTAAAATGTCCGGGGATGTCCATGTTCTGACAAAGTGGAACATTTTCGGCAAGATCTTCTCTAAAAGATCGTGCAAAAGATATCTTTTTTAGATCAAAAGTTATAGCAAAATGTGCACCGCGCCGCGCCGCGCCGTCCCGGGATTCAAATGCGCGCCGTCTCCAGATCCCGACTTTCCGACTCGTGCTTCCGAAACTTCGGCAACATGAAAATTGGTGAAAATCGAAGGAACGCGTCGCCGAAGCGTTCGGTCGAGCAGGTAGTCACGCGGACATGGTAGAGGTACGCTTGTTTGTGTAGCGCGCGTGCAATCGAGCATGCACTCACACGGGCAGAGTAGAAGTACTGTGGTGAGCTGACGAGAAGATCCCTGGCAGGAATGCGGTGACGTAGGCAAGAATGCGCACCCGATTGGTTGGCTTGGAGGGGGGCGCCTAGGCTCACACGCAGTTTCGACTAGAGCGTTCTATTGGCCGACGCAGTCATCCCCACTACTCGAGTCGCGTGACGAAGAGAGGGAATCAGACGTACCCTAGGGTACTCAGTGAGGGTACTCAACGGCGTAGGCACAAAATTCAGAATACTGCTGAAAAATTGTCATGACGTAAAACTTTCTTATTTTCCTATTCTTATTATAAAATTCTCTCTCTCCCGCTCTCTCGCTCTCTGTCTCTAATGTAAAAAGCTAAAAAAAAAGTATAAAAAAAGTTACTACGACGGGACACGAACCCGAGCCCACGGCATAGCAGTTCAGCTCGCTGCCACTACGCCACACCATTACTTAGTAAAAAATTGAACTATGTAAACTGACATGTTGCGTCCACAAAACTTTAATTTGCAAATATCTCGAAAATTACTGAATAGTTGCCCCTATAATGGGGTATATTCGTAATCAGGGGAACGAGATCTGTAACTCTGTAAAGTCTCAACTAAATCTGTGACGCGAAGGCTTTGCATTCTCCTTGTGTAAATTGTCACTTTTCATGACTGCAATAGGATCCTCGTATTCACGGCATTGAATATTGGCTGTAAGTCGTGAAACATCGTAGCCCTCCGTAAATACGGGAATCCTGCTACTATGCGTCGTGTGACGTAGCAGTTGAAAGGGCGTGGTCACGCGGCGAGTACGGGACCGTCAGAGGTGGGGGTAGGCGGCGAGTACGGACCGTCAGAGGTGGGGGTAGGCGGCGCTAGCTGGAGACCCCTCTTGCCTCTGTGCCCCCTCGGGGATCTTCTCGTCAGCTCACCACAGTACGTTCGTGTTTAGCGCGTGCGCAGCAGAAGCTACGGCGAGGACGGTCCGTCAGAGAGGGGGAACCTGTGCTGGAGGGGAAGCGTCCTCGCGTCCCCGATTCTGGCATCACTGCTCTCGCCCACTCTCGCCTGCCAACCGCCAATCAAGACACACGTGTTCTTGTACGCTTCATCGTGCCGCCATATTGAAGGAAATACAGTCGTGTACCATTTATTTCAAAGGGAAGCTTGAATACATTATTATTCTCAATCTATATAAATAAGAATGTAAATATTCGCGTTTGTTCAAAATCTGGAATCTCCGAAAGTTCTTCACCGATTGCTTTGAAATTTTGACACAACGTAGCATACGCGCGTGTTTTTATACAGGGTGTCCAAAAATTCTAGTATAAAATAAAATATATGTATATGGATGTAGGATATCGAAAATAATACAGATACACAATATAATTTTGGTTCTATTTATTTCTTTAATATATCTACTAAAATTTTGTATACACTTTGTAGCTTAAATACGATAACAACATAATCTATCGATTTGTATAATTCTTAATTCTATCAATAAAATATCTTATACTGCTTTATGGAATGGTTTTGTGTTTAGATATGTAACATTTTAGTAATAACCAATCTGTTGATTTTTATAAAAACTTAAACTATATGAAACTTAGTGATTCTGGTAATTATTTAATGTATATACTATAATAATTTTAAATCTTGTGATATTGTAAAGTTTAAATCTCTTATAATTCTTATGTAAAATAGGATTCGTAATTCATTTTGCAAATCGAGAATGTTACAGATCTGAAACACTCTTGCAGCTTACTTAGTGTAATACACATCTCACACAATTATTCTATATTATTCCCACACAGTGTACAAAATTAGCAGAACTGTATAAACCATCTGCTTATTTCAGAATTGCGGAACTAACAACCATTTCAAAAGTCTACATTCTTGATGGAATGAACAATTGTAAACTTTGTAAAAATATACAATTACACACAATCCATTGTACGAATCTGATCCATTTAGATGGTGCAATCTAATTTGTATTTAATGTACAATATAAGTCTGACGACTCTTCAAAATATAAATACTAGCTAAAAATTAAAGTTTCATGATTGGAACATTATGAAGATAATACATCATCTTTTCATCAAAATTGGTGTTGTCGATGATCGAAAATTGGTATTCAAAATAATAGAAACTTGAAATATAATGAAAAAATTTCTACAAGTAAAAGTTCGTACAAATACTTGAAATAATAAGCTAATTCAAATTTTTCACATTTTCTCATCTTTTACACTCCACTATATACTTTAAACTGTAAAGCTTGATTTTCAAATGCAATAGTGATAAAAGAAACATTTTTATTCATTGAATCAGTGCCACCTTAGATTAATTTACATTAATGGAAGTCACCAATCAAATTCGTTAAAAATCTACATTGTTTATCTAAACGAAATATATATTGCATAAAATTTGATTTTTAAGAATATCCTGATTTTTTTATGTTCAAATAGTCGAACTTAAATATTCAAACTTAATTGTTATGCTATTAGATGATCAAATGTTTATACTATGCAATTTTGTTGCATTCATACTGGAGATCACGAGTTTGAACGTGTATTGAAAATCCACGTGTACACGTGTAACGAATATATACGTGTCTGAGTTCGTGTAATGTTTAATACAAGTGTATTTTGCCTAGATAGCACACGACGTCTGTTAGACGTCGTTTCTACGTCTTGTGTCCCAAAATGACGCTTTTTAGACGTCTAAAAAACACCTTTTTGGAGATGTAGTTTTTACGGCTGAAGGAAGACGGCTTTTAGACGTCTCATTTCTGCCATAAAGACGACGTATCTAAAGAGGCGTCTTCTAGACGTCTAAAAGGCGTGTTTTGTGACGTAAGACGTACAGACGTAAAAACGACGTCTAAAAGATACCTTTTTGGAGATGTCGTTTTTACGGCTGAAGGAAGACGGCTTTTAGACGTCTCATTTCTGCAATAAAGACGACGTATCTAAAGAGGCGCCTTGTAGATGTCTAAAAGACGTGTTTTGTGACGTAAGACGTAAAACCGACGTCTAATAGACGTCGTGTGCTACCTAGGTAAGATATACGTGTATCCATGTATCGAAACACACGTGTACTGGTGTATCTAATTGTAAGTAGTAAACAATACACGAACATCAACACAAACATCCGAACTACACGCGAACACGTGTATTTCAGGTACACGTGACATCGAGATCTTTAATTCCTACTAACAGATACTATACGTATTTGCACACCAGAAATGTTATAAAATTGTTAAGTCTCCTTTCCAACTCAGTATATATGTTGCCAAATAGATACAATTCTTTGCCGCACAATTATGAATATTTATAAAATTATCTATATTTTCGATTTGACCGTTTAAGCAATATACACGTGACGTACTCTTAGATTACGTTAAATGTACATAAGTAGTGTTACACACAATTGAACTTCAATAATGTATATATAATATGTATAGACTTTTTATAATTAGGCACATAGAACACACATCGATATCGTAAAACTTGTGCATAACTATAGGTTCCAATTATGAGAAGATATTTCTTTGTACATAATTATCATTTAAACGCATTCGCTAAAATGTTTGATTTTTATACGAAAGTTATAAATTTCCTTTAATTAACTGTACATTTGGAATTATATGCTCTCATAACTGCAATGTTGTTATGCACATCTCGTTTAAGATCATTAAAAATATGCACTAGAATATAGTGCACGTAAATATATGATTTTGTTTAATGCTATATATACACATATAATATATGCATATAATATATAACATGATACGACAAATACTGTTAGGTGTATTTTAAGGCACTCGTGCGAATAAAATATGAAATCGATAAAACAAACATATGAAACAAAACATTAAGTGAAATAACAGTCAATAGATTTATATATACTTTTTTCTTTTTTCTATATTCGATTAAATTTCATAATAAAACTACATTACTCTATTTCGATAAAGTGAGTCGCGATATATTTGTATTCTTTGGAATGTAAACCAGAGAACAGAAAACTATGAAACGATTGTCTGTGTACTGTGTTAACCCTGTACCAACATTTCTTTTTAGCCTTGTAACAAGAAATATGTCTTTCTATAGCTAGGAACTTATTCTTTAAGAATATTTCCTATTCTTAGATTGTGTATATTAATAATAAGAAAAACAGTGAACAAACAGTTTAAAACAATTCAAAACTTCATTATTATATGAACAATAACTTATTAGGCACATTTAAATATTTTGAATAAAACAGAAACAAGTGACAGGGGTGAAAATACATCGCTGTACAATATAAACTTCTTAACGAGCCATGAGATGTTATCTTTAAGCTGAACCGTGTTCCTCTTGTCAAACAAGGATCAGGCCTTTTAGAAACAAGATCACACTTATTATAGTTAAGAAATATAAACGTACAAACTCATCGTTCTTTTTCGTGTATGTACAAAAATGAACTGTATATTACTGAAATACTTCTAATATGTGTTTTCGATATTTTCGAATATATTTTGATTTGATTCAATGAAATTATTCGTTAGCAAAATTTGATTCAGAACTGCAACCGAGGTAATTTATATAAAATATATTCGTTCGAAACAATTCGATAATAAAATGAATAACTTAATATTCTTTTCTGTAGTTCTCTATGTAGTTCTCTATCGTACCTAGTACAAAACTGTAACATCTCATAGTACATCGTTTTCTATTATAACATAAAATATAGATATATCTTTCACATTGACTACCCCTGCTTAAAATATATAATTCTATGCAAATATAACTATATATATTTGTTTTTAGGTCTATTTAACATTGCAAGAGTACATAGCTTTCTTGAAACAATAATAATAATAGTAATATATAAATATATATATATATGTATATATTGTGAATGTGTGTATATGTACATACATACATATATGTTCATATATATATGTATGTTTATACATCATATATGTAAGTCTTTTCACAGTATAAGTTAAAATTTATAACGAGCACATTCATTTCTTATATTATTCATAACTTGATTTGTACAAATAAAAGACTGTGCAGTCTTCGAAAACTATAAATAATCTAATATGTACTTTGTAGCGAAATCTTTGGCTAAATACCTAACTATTGAAAATAATTTTTGTTTCCAAGTAACTTTTAACAATTAACATCGTTTAACAGCGCACTTGTCGCAAAGTTTGTAGATGTTAATTTTTCATAATAGTACGTATACAATGAACATGTACAATTCGACTGAGATTAAATATATTACAGAACTTGTTTTTCTGTGGTTTATAGTACTTTTTTTGTTAGAGGTACTCACATACATAGTTTGTTCCGCTATAGGTGATCACAGAGAACATATGTACACAGTTATAGTAGTTTGCAGTGACTCCTTGCTATCATTCTATCGTTTTAACGTCTTCCGTGGGTTCCACATAGTTTGATACATCCTAAAATACACAAATAATAAAGCAAATATTTAAAATCACATACAGTCGGGGACAATATTAAGTGGACACTTTCAAACATCGCATAACTTTCTTAAAATTGGTCCAAACAACTTGAATTTAAAAAAAATATGAGGATATAACGCGTATGTTTTTTACTTACCTGACACCTGTCAAAATTTTTCAGGTTAGTTTAGAACAAGGGTTTGGATAATTGTTTATAAATCGTCAATCGGAACAAAATCCGATGAGAAGCTGCATGTGAAAGTAGCTGGAGGTTGATTCTATGTTATCCAATTGTTATTAACAATTGTTGCGCGGGCTGATTGTTTCGGAAGTTCCCATGATGCATAAAGCGGACCCTACACGGTCAATCGGAATGACAGTCACGTCGAAGATTGACATTCGGATTGATCGTGAAAGATTAATACTGACGGACTGATGAAATGGACTGAAGGATTTCCAGATATTTGGAAATATTCCTTCGTGATTGAAGTAAGGATTGACAGTCTGACTGTTCAATCAGACTGTCATTCCTGATTGACCGTGTAGGGTCCGCTTAAGACAAGGACGGTCGAACTGTGCGACAAGGCCAGACATACATACTATACCACTTCTCCAAAATTTGTTAATAACTAACAATTTAAGCATCTAACCTGCGTAAAACTGAAATGGGAATGTAGCCAAAGCTTCATTTTACATCCTACAATCTTAAAAGTTCACCAATGAAGTCTTTAAAGTTAGTAAATTAATTATGAAAATGTTACTTGTCAAACTATTCGAGGTTATTCGCGAAATTTTGTCACTTCCGCAACGCTAGAAAATTGTAGCCCCTCAGCAAAGAAGTTTCACTTCAAAAGAAGAATGAGGATATAACCCCGAGTGTCCCCTTCACGGACTTCTTTTTAAAAAGATGGACATTTGAAAGTTGACGAAATTAAAATTATTTGAAGTGAATGCTTGAACAAATCCGAGACTTTACAAAGTAATTTAAATAAAAGAAAATTTTTAATATACCACGTTTTTAAAACGGTCTGAAAAGTATAAAACAATTTTTCCTAGCCCTATACAGCTTCCTAACTCCATACAGATAGTCCTGAAAGTTTGTGATTGTGAATTTTTAATAGCTATGAAAATACTTGTAAGATTTAAAACGAAAAAAATTAAAACTAAATAGATCTATGTACAATATTGCATTAAATATTGCATTGTCATCCAGTTCTGAGCTATATTTAAAGTCTGAAGTCTCTATCTCATCGGAAAGTTAAATAGTTTAAAATCAATTGCAAAATTTGTACCGAACAGACAGACAAACAAACAAACAGACAGACAAGAAAGCGAGTTAATAAAAACGTGGTAAAAAAGTGTCCGTTTTCGCGTGGAATGACCTCGGTCTAAACATCTTTACAAACATCTTTAAAAAATTCAAGTGATTTGGTCCAATTTATAAAAAGTTATGCGATTTTTAAGAGTGTCCACTTAATATTGTCCCCGACTGTATTATCAATCATACAATTTCTTGTAATTCCAGAGACAAACCTGTACAGCAATTTGTAGAGGCGTCAGTTCCCCAATGGAACAATCGGTGCGGATCACATTGGCTGGTAAAAGTCTTGGACAAGGTTTGCCAGTGAATAAAATGAATAAAGTGTGAATACTTTTACGTTGTGTCAATTCCATGTAACGATGTTGATATCCAGCTAAATGTCGCCGATGTCGCGATGTTGTGGGGAACCACCTCTCACACAAATTACAATATCTTCTATGCTTTATTGTTGCCTGTAACACAACACATTAACAAAGAATTAGATGCTGTATGTTTCCAATTGAGCTGAATAAATATATATTTACCTTTTCATGGTAAGCTAGTTGTGTTATAATATCAGCTATAGTCATTTCACAGTCTTTATAGGAATGCTTACTATTCTCTTCTATTTTCTCGATTGGAGTTATCACTTTATTCTTTGTGTCTTTCGCATTATCCGCTGCATTGTCACTTTCTTCCTGATTTGTAATAACAGGCGGTGATCTGGAACTGTCTCTATCCGAATTCGAATCAAAATTTAAAGCAAACTCTGGCACTAATAATGGCATATTATCTTCTTTTGTCTTCGTTTCACTCGAACCATCCTTAGCTTTTTGATCTTGTATACTATTTATTGTTTTCTTCTCTGATTTTCTTTCGGTAAGTTTCGATGTATCCTGTATAGTATCCAGATTGTTGGACAGATCGAACGTATTAGTTTCTATGCTCAAAGACTCTTTGCTGATAGCAATTTGACCAAATCTTTTGGTTGCTTTTAAAGAAATCGTAGCTAACTCAGGTCCGCTCGTAGATCTACACGTAGAAGCTGTAGGAATGTTGTAAGATGTTTCTTCTTGCGACTCTTTCAATTTTAATTGTTGTCCCATAGAAGAGTGTTCATCTTGCTTGGAATGGTTTTCTTCAACTTCTTCGATATCGAGTTGCTGAACAGATTTATATTCTTTGCTTCCTGTGCTTGTAGATTTCTTATCTTCCGATTTATAACATGATTTTTCGAAATTCTTGAAACTGAAACTTATACCCTGTTTCTTTTCTGCTACAGTTTTAGGTCTTGGTGCCCTCCTCTCCTTATCTTCGTTTACAGATTTAGATAGACATTTCTTCAGTGTTTCCTTAGCAGCTAAAACTTCCTTAACTAATAAATCGTTATAATAAAAATAATCGTTTGACTTCTTCTCTGGACTTTGCACTTTGTTTTTATTAAAGGCACTTCGCGAAGGACATTGTAAATCACTGAAAAATGTTTTCGATGGTCCACTGTCTACACATTCGTTTTTAGAATGCGATGCATAATTTAACATATTCATTTTTGGCGCAATCACATCCGAACGTTGTGTGTTTCTGAGATCGATGAGATCTAATTCTAGCTCCAATTGAGTCGGCATGGCATCGTCCAAGTGCATTCGAGATAAACTTTCAAACTCACGATTCTTTGATTCATTGTCATTGTCGCTGCTATCAGGAGATGCTGGTAGAAGTTCTATGGTAGTTTGGCTTTCGTCCGAAGAATCAACTTTAATAATAGAATTATCATTATCATCGAAGTTGCGCGAATGCAAAATACCAGAGGACAAGTACTTGTCCTCTACCGAAGATATACTTGGCTTGGTCCCAAAGGATGAGTATTCGCTTCTCTCAGCCAACGAATCAGTGTCATCTTTCATCGAATGATTCTCGAGAGGTTCGTCTAGAACATTTTCATATTTATCTATTTCACTTTCATTGCTCAAACTGTGATTCACCCTCTTCGATTGAGACAATGATGTTCTCTTACCTTTTCTTTTCAAGTTTCTATTCTCATTATCGATTACTTTGAGATTATGGACTTCATTAGCATCCAGTGGTTTACCTTTATCACTTTTTAAACCAATGTCAGTCGAAGTTGATTTAACATCTAGTTTCGTGTAATCAGGATCAGAAAATCGTCTCTGCTTATATTTAATAGTCGATAAATTGGATACTGAATTAGATCTATATAATTTAACGGTACCGTTATAATCCGAATCGTTCTCATTAATATCATTCTTGAGCAAGAGCTCCGGTTCCTTTGGATCTTTCGCGATGTCGTCTAGAATCTTCAGCCTCTCTAGTTTAACTTTCGGTTGCCACTTTGATGCGTCGATATTAGAAAACTTTTTATTCTTACTAATTTCACACTTAAATTCCGCGCCAACTTGTGTTCTTTTTATTATAACTTTCGGAATCTTTTCAGTAATATACTGCGGATATTTCTTTCTGATTTCATCATCGTTGAAGTGTTTAACGCCTTCTTCTTTGGACTTCTTAGGTTTCTTGATAAGCGTTTTTGAAGTGTTTCTATCATTTTCCTTGGTTCTTTCTAGCAGTAAAATCATATCCTCGTCTTGCTTTTTTAATTTTAATTTTGGTATTTTATCAGCTTCGCTGGTTGACAATTCCTCTGGGATTTCCTCGTCGTCATCGCAACCACTCATTTCTGTCTCCGAACTATCTTCCGTTTCATACTTTATCGGGGAATTCTTGTTCTCTTGCATTTTAATTCTTTTCACTTTCATGTTCGAGACGATATTTTTCGCAGCTTTCCGTTTCATATACAGCTTCAAATCCTTGGAAGAAATGTTGTCTAACATTATCTTTACTTTTGGAACTTTGCTTTCGTAATTTTTACGTTTCAATGTATACGATTCAGCGTCGCTGTTATCTACATCCATGCTGGTATCGTTGTGCTCTGACGAAAAGCTTTGAGTCTTTTCAGATTTATTTTTTTCCAAGATTTCAGTAGTAGGTGTCGCCGAACGTGATCTGCTCTTCACGATTATCATTTTAGGTATTTTCGGCCGCAAATCAGGCAGTAACTTTGTGTTATATTTATCAGAAAGATTTTCGGATTCTGTGCAATCGAATAAGTATTCTGTTTTCGACATTGAAGCATCGGTTTTCTTTATGACGAGTTTCGGTATCGCTTTTATATCCGTGTTGCCTCGAGAAGAATCAGTTTCCGAGTTCTTGCAAGACTCGAAAGAAGATAATTCACACTTTTCTTCTTCTTCCTGTTTATACTCCTCGTTATCTGGTTTCTTTTTAACGCAGATTTCAGGTGGAGAGTTTTTTGTCTCGTCGTACATGCACAAATCAGGCATTTCATTTTCTACAGAAGACTCTCTAGTACGATTAGTTTCGTACTCATTTTGAAGTTTATCCGGATAGCTAGCGTTCGAATGGTCTTTTGAATTATCAAAAGATACCATTGCATCTTCTGTCGAAACATCCACAGCGTTTCCCAGAGGCATCGCTGATTTATTAATGGTATATTCTTCGTTAACATGAGTAGTAGTTTTCGAAAACTCTGTTGATTCGATATATTGTTTCGTCGTTAGATTATCTACTTGCTTGAGATCAGTATTCACAGCCTCGTTAGTTTTAACTGTTTCAACAGAATACTTCGAGCTTTCTGAATTAGTTGTAGCTACATGCATCATTTGAGATTCGTATTCCTTTTGTTTTGTAGAAATAACATTATTTACGCTTGAAACATTGCTTTTCGAGTCTTCTTTTTCATCTACCATGGATATAATACTTTCTTCTGCATCCTTGGTTATATTTTCTTCGTGCTTCTCATTTGTGTTCGAGGTTTCCACCAGTTTCATATTTTGGCCGAAATCTGTTTCATCATTCGATTCGTTGTTACTGCTCTTAGGCAATACATCTATAGCTTCAGTCAACGTCTCCTTAGATATCCCAGGTATTAAAATATCTTCTGACACTTCGTGATGTTTTGTTTTATAAGCTTCGCACGCTGCTTCTTTATCTTGATTAGTTTCTAAAATTGTACAGGTTCCAGTGTGGTCCTCGAAAATATCTTTATTTTGTGAAAGAGAACTCTGATCCTTCTTTTCTTTCAAGTTATTTTCTGACATCTCGTCGGATACGTGATGTTTTGTTTTATAAGCTTCGCATACTGCTTCTTTATCTTGATTAGTTTCTAAAATTGTACAGGTTCCAGTGTGATCCTCGAGAGTATCTTTATTTCGTGAAAGAGGACTCCGATCCTTCTTTTCTTTCAAGTTATTTTCTGACATCTCGTCGGATACGTGATGTTTTGTTTTATAAGCTTCACGCGTTGCTTCTTCATCCTGATTAGTTTCTAAAACTGTACAGGTTTCGGTATGATCCTCGAGAGTATCTTTATTTCTTGAAAGAGTCTGACTCTGATCATTCTTTTCTTTTAGGTCATTTTCTGACATTTCGTTGGATGCGCGATGTTTTGTTTTATAAGCTTCACGCGTTGCTTCTTCATCCTGATTAATTTCTAAAACTGTACAGGTTTCAGTATGATCCTCTTCAGTATGATCACTTTCCTGTTGATGCCCTTCAACATCAACAGGACTTTCCGCAGCACACACTTCGTTATCTCCTTTCTCTTCGAAAATTGGATTTTCTTCGATACTCGTTTCTTCTCTAATATCGTTGCTTATAGTTTTGCTGTCATCTTGGGAAATTCCTGACTTTTTGCATCTTTCGTCTGATTGTTTATCTTTACTTGACCGAATATTCTCTGGAGTGCAATTAGAAGATTTATCCAACAACGATACGCTCTCGTCAGATTTAACAGTCTCCATTATTTCCCTATCGACGAAGTCATAGTTCACCATCTGAGAATTTATATTGTCTTTATCGCTATCAAGAAAATTAAGTTGAATCAACCGTGTCTCTTCGGATGGTGTATCATTATTCCTGATGCATAAGAACGCATCGGATATCACAACTTCTTTGCGTTTGCTTTCCGACTCCGTAATCGTTTCACGTTTGTGTGATTTAGAAACACCCACAACTGTTTTATTCTCTATCGTGTGAACCTTTCTGTAATCACTTGCGCCAATGATATTCTCATTATGACCTATAATTTCCTCGTCGGAATCACTGCTGCTGCGTACCCTGTCCAGTTTCAAACGATCGGGCCAAACAGCATTATTATTTTTAATGTTGTGCACGTAATCCTTATACTTAACGTGATGTTTTCCACAGAAATCGTCCAAATAATTCCTCTTCCTTTGATAGAGATATTTGGTATCCTTGTGATCGTGTTTACTGTTATCGTTGGAACCACGATGCCGTTTCTTCTTGTGGCACTTGCGAAATTTCGAATTGTAATAGTTGTTCCAGGTATCGACGTAGTGAGACTTTCGCGTGGAACAACCTGTTTCACGTTTGCGAGCCTCCATCATCAGTTCGTGATGCGTAAACCTTCGGTTAGGGCTATACGATATTTTTCCGTCTTTGGTAGTGTATACAGGAACTGTATGCAAATCCTCCATTTTATCTACGTTCGAAAATATAGGATTTATGTACCCACTGGTACTTTGGAACATGTTACAGTCTTCAAAAATGTGATCTATCTTTGGCTTCTTCCACATCCCTGTGTAATTATCATCTAACTCGCCGCTTTTCCCTCCTAAGCATTTCTTATACTCCCTCTGGTTCAAATCGAAATCTAGAGTGTTTAAAGAGCTCAACGATTTCGAATTCAATTCCACGAAATCGATATCCGGTAGTTTCTTCGAACTGCTTAACATATAAGATATGTCATCCAGCTTCTTCTCGTCATTCTTTTTAAACGCCTCTGTTACAGTTTGAGAAGAACTCTCCGCCAAGTTAGAACATTGATTTTGTGTTCTAATCCTATGATCGCCTTCCGTGTTCGTCGAACCATCTTCTTTCTCCTCGAACTTATCGTTTGTCTTAGTTAACATCTTATTATTTGCATCAACTACGGCAGTATTAGATATTGCACTTTTCGTTTTGATCGTACCAACATTGAAAGAGCAGTTGGTACTCTTCTTTAACGTATCCTTACTTGTTGTATTATCCTGTAACAATTTAGTAAAAAACTGACTCTCAGAAGTCAAAGCGTTCTTGGAAGTAATAAATAGACTGCGGATTTTATGCATTTATGACAAAAATGGTTACGTACAATTTGAAACAGAGGAAATATTAAAAATATGTAAGGCCACCAGTGTATGAGTTTCACCTTAATACGACAATTAAATTGCAATCAATGCAAACGTTTTTTATTTTGCATAAAGATCCGCAGTCTAAGTAATAAACGAAAAAGCAATATCGCTTACCTCCAACGAATTTTTTCCACTGTGTTTTAGAACGGCACTCATTGTTGCATCTGTAACCACTGTGGCTGCATCATTCGTGGGTTTATTCTTTTCGTTCGTGGCAGTATCCCCAGCCACAGGAGACTTTTCAATTATCTTGTGAAGTTTATTGTAATTAGCGTACAGTATTTCCTGCTCGGTGGAATGTGTCCGACAATGACTGTCCAGCATATTGCTACAAGACGAATCATCGATTTCATACAAAAGTCGTTTGTTTTGCTCGTGTCCTTTTGAATTTCTTTCTGCGCAGGAAACGTTTATCTCAATTTTTATGCTATCCAGAGCATCTTTCCCGTGTTCTTGCCCCTTATCTCCTAATATCAATTCTTTCCCGGCGTCGCTGTCTTTAAACTTTAAATTCACGTTTGTAACTTGTATTCCAAACTCGGAATTAGCATTCTTCACGAAGCTCTTTCTAAATTTAAGCCTCGAGCTTTCCTCTGGCGCAGCCGAATCCTCCGAGCTCGGATTAACCAGCGACGATACATTTTGCTCTGAAGATACTCCTTTATTTACATTATCGTCTTTCTGCAACCTTTCTTCTATATTCTTCTCCCGATGCAGTCTATCCTTGTTTCTGTTGTGTTCATTTAACAAACGTGCACCTCCCACGGTATATCTAACGTCTTCGTCTGCGATATCTGGATCCTTTTGTACTACTTCAGACCTCTTACAGTTCTTGGAATATTTCTTCTTTTCTATCTCGTCGGAAAGCTCTTTGGTACAGTCCGCTCTGAATTGAACTTCGTGCGGGCTCTCGTAACAGATGTTCATACATTTTTCTGCGGTGCCGTGTGATTTCTTATCACTTAAAACAACGGTATCTTTTATCACAGCAATAGAATAATTTTTGTATTGAGAAGTCATATGGCACACAGATTGATCGTCATCTTGAGACGAGATCGAACCATCTCTAGCAATCCGCTTCATGTCAGACCGTTTCGATTGTATTAATCGTTCCACTTCCTTCTTCTGCGCTTTCGTTAGTTTCTCCCCACTCGTATTTCTATCTACACTTTCCTTTATTCTCTTTTTTGTATTTAAATCGCCCTCCGAAAGCAGTGGATTGATAGCGGTCAGAGATACGTTGAAATTTTTGATTTTTTGCTTTCTAGACAGATCCTCGCTTTTAGATGACGAAGCTTCATTGTCGAACCCTGTCGGATTTACGAAATTTACATTGGAACCAGTCGAGATCACAGTATGCACCGCTTTATTCGTATCCGTCGCCGAGCTACCTGCTTGAATTGCAGATTTCACCGAATCCGTTGATTTTCTCTTCATTTTCTGCTTCCCTTCGTGTGTACAGCTTAAAGATTCATACTCTGTATTCTTCTCGCTATCCATCTCCTCCTGTTGAATCTCCAATTCATACGCAGACGATGTCAATGTCTCGCACATGTCCAAAACTCTTATATCGCACTCTTTGCTTTCTGCTGAGAACACTTTCTTTCTGACTGTTCCAAGACTTTTCACTTGTTTACCTCTAGACAACTCGACAGATTTGACTTTAGAGTTGTCAGCAGAGAAATCAAAATTGTCAACGGTCGTGTCTTGTTCGTGGCAACTGTTCATGTTCGTTTTGTAACCAAGTTTATCCTCGTTACTCAGCTGTCCGTACGGTTCCATTTTAACCGGAGATTGGGTGAAACTAATCACCGGACTGTTTTGCATCACTTCTATCGGGTTCGTGGATATGGATATAGATAAATCTTCCATGTTTTGTGAAGATTCTTCGCTGTCCGAGTGAATAGGAGTATTCAAGGTTGTAGAGATTGGCGTGCACTCGGATGTTGGGAGATCTGGTAAGCTGATGTCGTCAGGATTGTGTGATTCTTCGCTGACGAAACTGCTCTGTTTCTTCAATTCTAGATTCTCGGCAACATCCAAATTACTCTTTACCGAAGGCGATAAAACCCTCAGTTCCTGACTATTTACCGAGACAGTGACTGTCTGAATTGTTTCGGAAATGTTTGGACCCTCGATATTACTCTCCTTGGCCACATCGTCATAATTCGTAGATAACAAACAAGTTTTGTCTTTGTCATGCTGTTCGGTAGTCTCAAGAATTATCCCTTCTCCGTTGTTCCCAGCCGCTTCTCCGAACAATGATATTGTGTTCTGCTTCTCCAAGGTTTCTATTACTTGGTCGTTGGATGCTCCTAAAATGTTGCTTATTTCTAAGTTATCTACTATGTGTATGGTAGGTATTTCATCAGGCCCATTACTTATACAGTGTATTATACTCCCTGGTTTCACCACACCTTCTTCTATCGTTCGTTTAGAAGTGTCGACGATATCAGCAGCGGGTTCCGAAGACGAATACGATATCGTTAAACAGTCCTGCGTTGTTATATTTTCTCCCGCCTCTTTGTCATTGTCCGATGTAGTATTGTTCGAGGGGAAACTATTTCTTCTAGATATCTCCAAGTTTTGTGGTGCTTTCGACGAGAGATCCAGGTTCTCGTAGCTCACAACTACGACCGGAGTTGTTTCGTTCGAAGCTGTAGCTGACAAGTTTGATGCATTTTCCTCGTCGTCCGTTTCATCCCAATTAGCTAGAAACTGCCGAACGTCGAGCTCTGGTTTATTAGCGAACTCTTTCGACACTTTCTGCTGCATCATCGTTTTGTTATTATCGTCGGTGTTCAAAGTATCGAAACTATGTCTGTCGTTCGTTTGTACTTTCATTTGATTTTGATTGAAGTCCTTCCGCGCCAAGAATTGCTCTTGCTTCTGAAAACTCTCTAAACACGAGGAAGGAACGTGTTCATTTTGCGTGGTCATCATCAAGTGTTCCGATTGCTGAGTTTGTTGACGCTTCTCGTTGGCTACAGAAATAGCCTGATCTTTAATCTGTTTCTCCATAGCCTCCGATGATTGTTCACCAGCCGGTGCGTTTGGTAATTTCGGGATACCGTCTGGCAAATAATTCGAGTTTATCAACATACCGTTCTGATCGAACTGTAAATTAATCGGCGGTAGTGCGGCGTTAACTGGTGTTGTTACTCGCGGAGTTTGAACAGGATTCTGATAATTGGTCGACTGTTGTAATTTCATTAGCTGTCTGTATTTCATGATGCACTCTTTGTACTTCGGATGTGACTGATACCCTGGTATTCTACTTAATTCTCTAAGGTGGTTCTCCATTGAAAATTTCTGCATCGCTAGTTTATGCTGGTACGTTTGATGCTGGGGTGGCGAGTTGTGTGCGAAAGAACCTCCCGATCTATTAGCTGTCGCAGTGTTGTCGGTGCTTTCCTGACACTCGTGGGATATTTCTGCTGGGATATTTCTCGTAAACTGCGAATTGAAATAAGCATTCTGTGGGGACGACACCATGCTCCCATCGACGTTTAAAGTGGACACTGCTTTAGGTAACATATTTCCGTTTTGATATTGAAATTGCTTGTTGTTATACTTTTGTTGAGGCATAAAGTTCTGCTCCGAATGCTTCATCATTCCTGAATTCGGAATGTTCATATTGTTCGGCTTCGGATGCTCTTTCATCGGATATGGATACTTTTGATGCTCCGTCGAGTAGTTGTAATTTTGCATAGAATAATTTGGGAACATTCCAGTGGACGTCGAATAGTTTCTATGTAGCGAGTGATCTTTATGATACTTGTAATCGGTGAAGTTTCTTCTGTGATCTACAACAGGCGCATTGGGAACCACAGAGCCCATTGTTTCCTTCCCTTCTAGATTGTCCTTCCTAAAATTACAGTTATTCCCAAAATGTCTGTTCTCCATTTGGTAATTCGGTGGGTGTACATTGTCTCTGTACATTGCGTTATTTTGATACGATCCATACTTTTCCCACTGTTGATAATTAATATTGGGGTCTGCGTTACAGCAGAGTCCCTTGCAAGGCACATACGAGGGAGGTCCAGGTTTCCCAGCATGTACCGAACCTAAATTAGTATTTCTTGGTCCCATACTTGTAGGCCCGGAACCTGACTCAGGTGCGAATCCAGATACGGATCCATGTCTAGGACCAGATCCATATATAGGATTAGCTACAGGTCCGTTTCCAGTCCTAGGACTAGTTCCAGGACCTGGCCCGGAGTTAGACCGCGAGGCAAGTCCAGATATAGGCCCAGGTGTATTTAAATTACAACTTGGCCCGGTTAGGTGACCCCTAGACCCGTTGAAAGGCACCTGATTACTTCTGTATGCCAGGTCATCATTTATATTCGCGATTGCTGTATTCCTAGGATCCACAGACGAATTTAAGTTATCCAGCATTGGAGTTCTCGTGTTCGGAGAGGTATAATGGCTAATGCAATTTTGCATTTGTGCCATGGACACGAGGGGGCTGTTGTTCGAAATGTTCGCCCCACTCGAGACATTGTTGAACAATTGATAATTCCTTGGATTAAAATTCGTATCATTCTGACGTTTTCCAAGACCCTCGGAACTAAGACTATGCGCATTCAATGTCGGTGGACTAACACCAGGAATGAATGCCAAATGACCAGAATTCACATTTTGCGCAGGAGCAGTAACTTCGTTTGTTTGCGAGGCATTAAACTGATGCCAATCCGGCATGTTTCCATTGTAGTTCATTGTACATTGTTTGACTACAGGTTTCCTATATTTATCTTAATCCCTTTATTCACAGACACATTTGCATTAAGCAGGAGCAGACCTGTGAAAAGATAAAAACACGTTAGCTATTGAAATATAAAATCTCAAGATATATTTGGTATTTCGTTCGTACATGCTATTAAATAATGTTTCGAATTAGTACAACTGGCAAAATTTTACTAGACTGTAATTTGCAGAGGATCTATGTATAGTCTTACTTTAATTTCTAGTTCTGAAGTCTTAAGTTTGTCGTCAAATTAATCAGCGAATTGAAGTCTTAATTTCTAATTCTGGAGTCAAATTTTAAAAATTAAATACATATTACTATCTTCAACAGTGATTTTCAAAAGTTATTTAAGCATAACAATATCACGTGAATGGCTAATAATATTAATCACATATACGTATATATTATTAACCCTTTGCACTCCTTCGTTGAGTGTGATTCGACATCGGAGAAAAGAAAATGTAAATGAAACGTGTTTTTATATGTATTTGGTTCTTCCTTTATTTACTCGAGTCGTATTTTTTAGTTAAAAAGAAATAAAAGTTCCATAAATATAAATTACAACAAAGTTTGAGAACTATATTTAGTATAATCAGTAAACAAAATTGTTTAAAATAAGTAGGAGTCCAGAAGTCCTTAAATTTCAAATGAAACACTTAAAATAGTAGGGAGTCGTTGGCAACAAAATTGAAAAATAATTTGGAGCGCAAAGGGTTAATGGCAGCATATACATACTAATAATATTAATGACTAATAATATATATATGTGATTAATATTATTAGCCATTTTCGTAATATTATTGTTTAAATAACATTTGAAAATAACTGTTGAAAATATGTAGCATTCAAATGTATGTATTCAATTTTGAAGATTTGACTCCGATTTGATTAATTTATATTTAGAGTCAAGTTTAGATTTGACTATTTGCGAAATTATCTACGAACATCTTTTCTCTTGTTTCACTTGAAAATATTTCCTACTCAACAAACCGTACAATTGAAAAGACATATTGTCCACACGACACACCTGTCATTGTAAATTTACATCAGAAATCGGACCTTCAAGGTGCAAAGGTTGACAGAGTTCACATATTTTAGTGAAAAAATCGTACTAACATTGCATCCCTTGAAACGTAAATGAAAATACTAATATAAGCAGAGAGTTGCACAACAAAATGCACGGATTTTCGTTATTTAACTTATCCGTCGGATGAAAATTACAAAAATTAAGACAAATCTTACCTGCACGTTAATGCAATTCACAATATACACGCCATATTGGACACGAGTACTAGGCAGATATCACTCGCCTTCGGGAACCAGGTACCAGGTGTAGTTTAGCTGTAGGCAGCTATAGCTATATAGGTTCCATTACAACACATACTGTGCTCGATCGTATCGACTATGTATTGCTATGTATATATACATTGCATGTTTTCCTCGATTCTTGGGGAAAACTTCGATTGTTTACTGGTGTGTCAAGTGTGTCAATCAACATCATTATTGAAAATTCCCTATCCACGTTGGTGAATCATTGGTGAATGTTGGTGAAATCCAGTGAAATCCAGTGAAATCAGCTCTAGTGATATCAGACAGAATATGAAGCGCATGGATATATCAGAGGATATGAGAGTGCTCACTCCCGGGTTTTCGATGCCTCCGGTATAGTGCTGCCCCCACACAAAATCCTAGCCTGTCCTAGCCTGGATCAGATCCAATCAGATCCTACACCGACAGTATAAACAGAGAAGAGTATAAACAAGTATAAACAATTATTGTGGGGTCCTGTACAGACCCCTTTTTTGCAATTTGGCTCTTGGAACTTTATAAACAACAAAAGTGTACGTTTTTATAGAAGAAACTTTTTTCTGTACATTTTTTCCAAAAAAGGGCTCTGTACTATAACCCGCAATAATACAGAGAGTATTTCAACACAAAGAGCATTTGGAAAAAGTGTACAGAAAAAAATTTCTTCTATGTATAAAAACGTACACTTTTGTTGTTTTATAAAGTCCCAAGTCAAATTGCAAAAAACGGCTTTGTACGGGACCCCACAATAATACAGAGAATATTTCAACACAAAGAGCATAAAAAAATATTGCTTCTTCGCTAAATGCAGCCCGCCCGCGTGATCGAAAAATCAAGCTCTGTCAGTGTCTTTCCTACGAGAAACATATCTATGTTTCTCTGTCTTCTTCGTAGTTCACCTCGAGTTACTATTTCCGCTCTCTCTCTCTCTCTCTCTCTCTCTCTCTCTCTCTCTCTCTCTCTCTCTCTCTCTCTCTCTCTCTCTCTCTCTCTCTGAGAGTAGACGTGGTGAACATCGCTCCGTAAAAGTAGTGCATTTTAAGTGGTTAAAGTGTGAGAGAAAATTATAATAAAGTGTTGTGAATATAGAACTAAGTGCCAGGACCGAACATACAAGTTCACAGACTGGAATGTTGCTGATTTCTGGTCATAATTAAAGTGTTTCTTGTGCAAGGAAAGTTGTCACACGACAGGTAGACATTAGCATTTAACGTGGCACGTGACGCGGTTGTGGGAACCTGTTGATAATATCGGTGGCAGCCGATAATTATCGACATGGATCCTCTTGATGAATATGCCGAATATCGATGTTCGGCATGTAAGAAGGCTATAAGAAGTCTAGTCGTGACATGTAAGTCGTGCGTTAAGCTTTTTTTCCATCCTGGCTGTGCAAATAAGCACAAAATTTATGATCAGAACAAGGAGTATGTAACATGTCCCGGCCCGTATGAGAAGTTCTCAGTGGAATGCGAAAAAGTAAAGACACCGTCATCGGCAGGATGTAGCAGAGAAAGACTGGGATCTATTGGATCCATTAGTGGATCGAAAGATATGGATTTAAAAATAGATTGGCTGGTACGATCTGTTAAAGAAATGAAAGACGTAACAGCAGGTAAGAACGAAATAAAAATGATGATCAAGGAGATTGTGAAAGAGGAAGTAGATACTATCAAGCGTGAGTTGGATGACCTACGTAAAATGATACAGGAAGGAATGCCTAAGTCAGCGGAATGTGTGCTCAACAATTACAGTGAAGCAGTTAAGAAGAAGAGAGAAAACGTCATTATCGTCAAACCGAAGACTCAGCAAGAAAGTGAGACCACTAAAAAAATAATAAAAGAAAAGGTTGATATTAAGAATATGCCAATGGGGATAACAAAGGTACGAAAAGGAAGAGAAGGAACAGTAATTCTAGGCTGTGAGACAGGAGAAGAAATGGATAAATTAAAAGATGTAGTACAGTCCAAGCTAGGTGACAATTATAATGTTACAGAATCACTACAAAAGAAGCCGAAAATAAAAATTGTCAATATCAGCGAGGAAGAAATGGAGTTGGATGATGATAAATTAATAGATACAATCAAGAAACAGAATAGTATTGGTGAATCTCACATAAACATAGTAAAGAGAATCCAGGAAAGAAAATATATGGATGATAGTCAGACCAGGAGTAGAAGAAAAGGAGGTAGATCTATGATAATTGAAGTAGATGAAGTAACTCATGAATTGATGTTAAAAAAAGAAAAGTTAAATATAGGCTACAAATAAACTACTAACGACTATGCAAAGTCTAGGAATGAAGCAGTATATAGACAAACCAACGAGAGTTACCAATATTAGTAAAACAATTATAGATCTAGTTTTTGCGAATAAAGAAATAAATGTAGAAGTAATTTACGAACCCAAGATAACGGACCATGCGTGGATAAAAGTCGTCGTAAATACAAACAAGATTGTAGATAAGTATAAAGAATTCAGTGGAAGGGATTACAACAGTTATAATGCGGTTGAATTTGTTAAGCTAGTGGAGAGTAACCTTGAAACAGGGCAAGAATTAGATATTAATATAAGAGCAAGGAAACTAATCAATAGTATTGTTGATGCGCTAGATATCTCGGCACCTAAGAAAATTTTTAGAATACCGAAAATATGGGAAGGGAAAAAATGGTATTCCAAGGAAATAGAAGAGTTAGCGACTAAAAGAGATGAGGCTGTTGATTGTAATAACGGCAAGTCTGTCGATAAAGTAGGTGCAAACAATTATCATCTGAACAGATAGTTGTAGTGACACCTGTTGTGTACTACTGCGTGTTGTGTATACTCTGAACAATGTATCTAATACAGTCTCTGTACGACCGCACAACCAGAAGGTCTTATATACAAGTATCAGATTAAAGTGTTATATTAAAACCAGTCTATACATATATTCCTACTCTGCTCATACCCAGTAAAAGTAATACTGTTATTACAACAGATAAAATTCAACAGGTTATGGGCCCAGGTCCAAAGAAAAGTAAAAAAGGTAAAAACTAAAAACTAACCTAATACTAAGAGCTGTCGAAAAGTCTAAGCAAAATTAAAATCAAGTAAAAAAATAAAGAGCAGTAATAAGTAAAACTGTAGGAAAGTGAAAAAATTAATAAGGCTAACAAGTTAAACCATAAGTGTTCTGTTCGAAATTCAAATACACGTGGTCGTGAAACAAAAGTGAAAATGGCTGCCAGAAACGGTTATAATGAAGCAGATCATATAGAAAAACTGAAGGACGAAACCAACTTTCAGTTCTGGAAATTCCAAGTGACGATTCTGTTTAAGTCGCAAAACATACTCGATGTAGCGACTGGGAAAATTGTGCCAGCAAACGATTGGAACGAGCAAAAGAAGCTAGACTGGGAACTTAAGGATGCAAAAGCGCAAAAAGTTATCATACTTTCAAGTGAGAAAAAACCGCAAATGCATCTCCTGCATTGTAAAACCTCAATGGAAATGTTCAAGAAATTAACGGCCATATACGGAAAAGATACGGAACAAATGAAATGTACATTGCTGCAAGAATTCTTTAACTGTACTTTCGAAAAAGGAAGCGATATATCGACTCACGTGAGTACTCTTGAAAACTTAGCTCATCGATTAAATTCATTGGATCAAACAATAGACGATACAATGTTAATAACAAAAATATTAGCTACTCTTCCTGTTCAGTTCAAACATTTCGCAAGCGCGTGGGATTCGACGCCATTGGCCGAAAGGACCTTGACGAATTTAATAACAAGGTTACAGCTAGAAGAAAACAGAAACAAACAAAAGGACGATTCGCCCGACAATGTTGCCTTTAAAGCTTCTGTTAGAAGGTGTTTCAAATGCAATGGTTTTAACCATTTGGCTAAGTATTGCAGGTCAACAGAACGTAATCGCAACGAAAGAGGATATAAGGAGAAATCTTTCGAATCGGCGAGTGACCAATCATCACAAAGATGCGGAATCTGTAAGAAATCTAACCACTTAGAGAGAGACTGTTACTTTAGAAAGAATAAAAATGTATCAACTGCTAGACGTACTCAAGACAAGGTATGTTTCTACGTTAATAAAAACAATGACTGTGAAAATAAATGGGTAGTTGACTCAGGTGCATCGAACCACATGATTAACAACATTAATCTTCTAAGTGATGTAAAAACTGTAGAGTCCGAAATATCTACTGCAAAAAAGTCGGTAACAATGAAGGCCAAAGCAACAGGGCAAGTAATAACTGAAAATTGCACACTAAACAATGTAATACTGATTCCAGAACACACGAAAAATTTATTGTCTGTAAATGCAATCACTCAAAACAATGGAAAGGTTGTGTTCACCAAGGACAAAGTAGAGATTTCAAAAAATAATACAACGGTACTTGAAGGATCTCGAGGACAGAATGGACTATATGCAATCGATTTCAATAAAACAAACAAAACTACAAGTTTGCTAACATTGCAAAACGAGACCTTACTATGGCACCGAAAACTTGGGCATTTGAGCGGAGCAAACATGAAGAAATTGGAAAAATTAAGTAAAGGTATGAACTCAATGTCTATATCTACTAATAACCTAGAAACATGTGACATATGCATGAGAGCGAAACAAACGCGAAAACCGTTTAATACGGAGAGAAACAGAGCCTCAAAACCATTGGAAATCATACATTCCGACGTGTGTGGACCGATAGAACCACCTACCTGGGACGGGATGAGATATTTTGTAACAATTCTCGATGACTTCACGCATTTCACAGCTGTATTTCCCATCAAAGGAAAATATGAGGTAACAGAAACAATTAAATACTATTTAAATCAATGTAAAACTAAATGGGGAAAACAAGTAACAAAGCTGCGGTGTGACAATGGTAGAGAATTTGCAAATAAAGATCTAGAACAATGGTGTAAAAACAATGGAACTGTATTAGATTTTACGATACCTTATTCTCCACAGCTAAACGGCAAAGCCGAAAGGTTGAACCGGACAATTATGGAAAAAGCAAGAGCTCTTTTGCTGGATTCCGGATTAAACAAAGAGATGTGGGGAGAAGCTGTAAGAACAGCAGTTTATTTGTTAAACAGAAGTCCTACCACCACGAGTGATAAAACGCCAGCGGAAAATTGGCATGGAACAATTCCTAACCTGGATAATTTACAAATCTTCGGATGTAACGCCTATGCAAAAAAGCTTGGACGACTAAAAAAATTAGATGAAAGGAGTACTAAATATGTTATGGTTGGCTACTCCACTTGCGGATATCGCTTATGGGATGAACAAAATAGAAAAATAACACTAGCACGAGATGTAATCTTTAACAATGAGAATAAAGAAGAACAAGAAAACAATGAAAGTAAAATATCAAAGGTAATGATTAGAATAGAAGACAGTAAAACAGACGAACATCAAACAGAGAATACAGAAGAAAATCAAGAAGAAGAAAACTCGGAAGAGACAGACAGATCAGAAAACTCTGAAGAGACAGGCAGATTAGAAAACTCGGAAGAAAACGAAACATCTGTAAATGAGGATGAAGATATACAAAATACTGATCAAGATCGACAAGAAATGCCAAGAAGAAGTGAAAGACAAAGAAATCTACCAGAAAGACTTGGAGAGTACTATGTACATCTAACGTACAAGGAAGCAATCTATGGAGAAGATGCAGAAAAATGGAAAGCTGCAATCGAAGAGGAAAAGACATCCTTAAAAAAAAATAAAACATGGATTGAGGTAGATCCTAATCACATATCAGACAAAAAGATTTTGAGTGCAAGATGGATATTCAAAATAAAGGATGATGGAAGACACAGGGCACGTTTAGTAGTCAGAGGATGTGAACAACAAAAAGGAGTTGACTTCAACGAAACCTATAGTCCTGTGCTACATGCAAATCTTTTCAGACTGTTAATGGCCTTATCTGTTTTAGGAAATTACAAAATTCTGAAATTTGATATAAAAACTGCGTTCCTGTATGGACACTTAGATGAGGAAGTCTATATAAAGTTACCAGAAGGATTCGGAAACACAAACAAATTCTGTAAGTTGCAAAAAGCTTTGTACGGACTGAAACAAGCTCCAATAAATTGGAATCAACGTTTCAAATCATTTGTAAAACAAAACGGGCTAGATCCGATTCCTTCAGACCAATGTATTTTCAAATCAAAGGGAGGTCATTTGATATTGGCAATATACGTAGACGACGGAATAATACTAAGTAAAAATACTAAATATTTGAATCAAATTAAAGAAAAACTGTCAAAAGAATTTGAGGTAAAATTTTTTGGCTCTTTTGAAAATTTCTTAGGTGTTAATATAACTAGAAATAATACTTCGTTAATATTAGATCAAAGTAAATTTGTTGAAAAAGTATTAACAGAATATGGAATGGGAAATTCAAAGGCTGTTTCCACTCCTATAGTAAGTATTCATACGAATACTAATTTAAATGATGAAACATCAGATACTCGTTTTCCTTATAGAGAATTAGTTGGTAATTTACAATATCTAACGTCGAAAACTCGACCGGACATCGCGTTCGCTGTCAATTACGTAAGCAGATTCGTAGACAAACCAACAAACCTAGATATAAGTAATATAAAACGCATTCTCAGATATTTACAGGGAACTAAAAACATTGGTATTCAGTTTTCAAAACAAAACGCTCAACGAGAAAATGAATTAATTGGCTACAGCGATTCGGACTTTGCTGGTGACGTATCCACAAGAAAGAGTACTACTGGCTTTGTCATATTTTATGGAAATGGACCTATCAGCTGGTGCTCCCACAAACAATCCATAGTTGCACTGTCAACCACCGAATCCGAATACATCGCTGCTGCAGAATGTTGTAGAGAACTTACATACCTAAAAACTGTGTTAGAAACTTTAACTAATTCAAAGGTAAAGGCTACACTATTAATAGACAATCAGAGCGCTTTGAGCCTAATTAAAAACGGAATAATTCATAAAAGAAGCAAGCATATTGATGTACGATTTCAATTTATCAGCGAAAAATATAATGAAGGGACTATTGACATAGAATACTGTCCATCTGAAAAACAGTTAGCTGATCTACTAACTAAACCCTTAAGCAATGTAAAATTTAAAGAATTTAAGAATAGTTTACAATATACTATGTAGAAACAAGCATTAATTAACAGCGCTCATGAATCAATGATGTGTATTACTCAGTTTGGTTTATTGTTCTTGTGACTACATATGTTAAAAGCTATAGACAAGGCAATTCAGTAATATTTTTTGGTTTCTAAAAGAAATAATATTCAATCTATGTTGTAATTATAGAAATAAAAAAATTAATAAATCTCTTAGACAAACTTACCGTTAAGAGGAAGTGTTGATTGTAATAACGGCAAGTCTGTCGATAAAGTAGGTGCAAACAATTATCATCTGAACAGATAGTTGTAGTGACACCTGTTGTGTACTACTGCGTGTTGTGTATACTCTGAACAATGTATCTAATACAGTCTCTGTACGACCGCACAACCAGAAGGTCTTATATACAAGTATCAGATTAAAGTGTTATATTAAAACCAGTCTATACATATATTCCTACTCTGCTCATACCCAGTAAAAGTAATACTGTTATTACAACAGATAAAAATTCAACAGAGGCATATAAAAAAGCACGGTACGATAACACGGAACAAAACTGGCAACAATTTAAAATTGAAAGAAACGCAGTAGTAAATTTAATTAGAACAAAGAAAAAAGAATACTATGAAAGCATGATTGATCATAACAGAGGCAATCCCACAACAATGTGGAAAACATTAAAAGAAATTATTAAAGGAGAACCAATAGGCGCGAAAGATGTAGAAAACATAGATTTTGAGATATTAGACAATAATATGGAGTGCGGTTTAGCTGATAAATTTAATTTATATTATATACAGAGTATTCAAGACGTAATAAAATCTATAGATCGAAATTATACAACAAGCCCAAATAAGAGAACTATTTATTATATTGAAAAGGAGGGAGAGCTGGAAAAACTTGAGCCAATTACGACGGAACAGTTAGGCGCAATCATTAGGGAATTACCAAAAAAGAAAGGCACAGAAGAAGGAATAACCAGCGATATATTACGAACAGCGTTTAGTGCGATAGGTAAAGAATATTGTGATATAATAAATAAGTCTCTGAGTGAGGGTTGTTTTTTGAAAGAGTGGAAAACATCCACGATAATTCCAATACCAAAAGTAGATAAACCAAAGAGAGCAAGTGACTATAGGCCTATTAATATACTACCAATATATGAAAAGGTATTAGAAATAATAGTGAAAAAACAAATTGATGATTACTTGGAAAGTAATAATATCTTAACGGAACATCAATCGGGCTTCAGAAAAAATTATTCGTGTGAAACAGCAATTCAAACAGTTATAGATGAATGGAAATTGTCTATTAGTGAGCGGCAAATAGTAGGAGTTATTTTTGTAGACCTTAAACGGGCATTTGAAACAATCGATAGAGATAGATTATTAGAGAAACTATATCAGTATGGTATTACAGGAACGGCTCTAGAATGGTTTAGGTCCTACTTAAAAGATAGAATGCAACAAGTTCGATTGATTAATGGATGGTCTAAGATACTGACAACGGAATATGGAGTGCCACAGGGTTCGGTATTGGGCCCATTGTTGTTTATAATATATATGAATGACCTTGTTAAATTTTGCTCCGAAGTATGTAATATAAAAATGTTTGCAGACGATACCCTAATATATGTAACAGGAGAGAGTAGTGCGGAGGTTGAGAGTAAATTGAATATTGCATTTAGCATAGTGGAGTCATGGATGAATACAAATAAACTGAAGTTGAACGCGGGGAAAACGAAATATATGTTAGTTAGAAGTATAAGAAAAGAATTGAGAGGCAATACTATTGTGAGATGCATGGATGGAAAGGAAATTGAGCGAGTAGAAATAATAAAGTACCTAGGGGTAATTATTGATGATAGACTCAGATTCAACGATCATTGTGATTATATGTTAAAGAAAATAGGGAAAAAAATAAGTTTTTTAAATAGAATAGGAAATGATATCTCGGCTTACACTAGATGTAC
Source organism: Lasioglossum baleicum (assembly GCF_051020765.1). Classification (NCBI taxonomy): domain Eukaryota; kingdom Metazoa; phylum Arthropoda; class Insecta; order Hymenoptera; family Halictidae; genus Lasioglossum; species Lasioglossum baleicum. The sequence continues at coordinate 8,933,833 of NC_134947.1, read as the reverse complement.
GATATATAAGACAATTATAGCTCCTCACTTTGAGTACTGTGCGACACTACTAATCGATATGGGAGAGACACAGTTAAGCAGGCTCCAAAAGCGCAAAACAGAGCAATGAGAGTCATATTGCAATGTGACAGACGTACAAGGATTAATTGTATGCTCCAAACGCTGCAATTCATGAGTATAAGACAAAGGCTGTACTACAATATGTGCATATTTATTTTTAAGATATTAAATAATATGATGCCTGTACAATTTAGTAATAGACT